>NC_056482.1:2799284-3099284 GCF_008729295.1 Plectropomus leopardus | reverse complement strand
AATTAAGAAAAACTACCCCTTGGTTTCTGGAAACCACCTTAAAGGTAGAAGCCAGGAAACACAAGTGTTGATGTAAAATTTCAAAAGTTATTTGGACCAAAGACAAGAATTTCAGTTCATAGGGCTCTATGAGCACATTAGTTGCCTGGACACAGTTGTTTAACATGGCTGATCCAGCTGCTAGTAGCCTATGGTGCGGTTCAGTAGCAACAGTGCTAACAGAGTTAACTATGTTATTCGGGGGGGGGGGGGGGGCGGAGACAGGAAAAGCCGCACAGGAGGGGGGGATCAAGCAGTTGCAGACCTAGCTACGTAACAATACAGAGCTAAAAAAATAGTGACTATTGGACTGACAGTCATTGGAGGAACACAAAAACCATATCAATGTTACTGTTGGTGTGCTGGATGTGTGAATTGGCAGCTGGTTTGCAAAAAGGTCTGTAGTGGTACTAAAAACTATAAAAGGCTATCAAGGATTGTGAGTCTGCTAGCACGATTTTTTGTCTTCCTGCCCAATATTTAGGTAGGTAGGCAGGTAGGTAGGTAGGTAGTTAGGTAGGTAGGCAGATAGATAGATAGATAGATAGATAGATAGATAGATTTTTCAGTTTGCCCTTGAAATTAAAAGACAAAAAGTCACAGCGCAAAAAAGAGAAAAAAAAACTCCCCTCCTCCTCCTTTTATCTTCCGCTGCTGAATTAATTTACATTCTAGGACGTTATTTCTTGTCACATAGAGTCTGATTGATACGTTAAATCACACAGTCTCTGTGTGTGTACCTGCGTCTGCGTGTGTATGTCAGGTTTGTGTGTGTCGCACCAGGAGACGTCCTGACTTTCATGTCATACATTAGCATTAGCGTCGACAGCAGAATCACCATTACCATGCGCACAAATATTAGCATCTCCTCTGTGACTTCAGCTCCGTGCCCTTCAGATGAGTCCTCCTTCATTCACATCTGCATCTCTTTAAACTCACCGTGAAGGTGGAGGCATGGAACATTACACAATAAAGCATGTTAAAAATATGTTGTCACTCATTGTGGAGTCTAAAGTTCTATTTTCTCCACTCCATTATAAAAGAGATGTCGGTAAAACTGTTGACTGAAGAGCAAGGTCAATTATTGCTCTTCGTAAGAAGAGCAACGTTGTCTGCTGGCTGGTCGGGTAGTACACCACTTTGCTTCAAACTGAAATATCTCAGCTATTGGAAGGATAACCATGGATATCAAGGATACCCAGAGAAATGATCACCTCACTTTTTCAACAAGTAGCCTATTGAATGGACTGACATGAAATTGGATTTGGACAGTCATGTCCCTATCAGAGTGATTTGTAATAACCTTGGTTATATACACGTTTCATCACCTCAACTGTTTAATTTAATTTTATCTAAATACCTGCAAAACTAATAATATATCCTATGAGTCTTAGTTGTAAGGTGTGCTTAGTGGCAATTAGCAAATGTTAGCATGGTAACAAGCTATATTAAGATGGCAAACTACAGTTTTGTTTTTTTCTAGTAGCAGTTGTTCCCAATGCTCCCAATGAACGGTCAAAAATAGAGCTGCAATAGGAGCTTCAAAAATAGAAAATAAACTTGTGGCAACAGATATTTTGATTGTTGTGGGCCGCCACAAATAAATGTATGTGTGGGAAAACCTGAATTTAGCTCAAGTTACTGCTTTGTCTAACTAAGGGTTACTGGGGGCAATGGCAACATCTTATCCTGTCCCAGTTAGACACGAGACCAAGCCATAAAACTAATAATGCACATAGTCTGTGATGATCCAGTCCCTTCTGCCATAAGATGGCTCATACTTGTACATACTGTACTACTGTATAAGTATGAGATCAATTATACGTTTTTGTTAAAATGGAATTAATTTTTCAAGTGAGCATCGAATTGTTTTTAACTATATCTGTATTCTTTGGAGTTTATAGTGTTCCTTGGTATTTACATGATGCTATTAAATGTTTTGACTCTTAATAAGTAAAATGCTAACACAAGTTACCTACATAAATAATCCATAAAAATTGTTACAATTGCTACCGGTCTCCCCTCACAGAGCTGCTAACATCATGACAGAATTCTTGTCCTTTCAAAACATAAAGGTTTAATAATTTGTAAAAATGTACAAAGGGCTAAGAAAAGCTATGTTTGTGTGATTGAGCTGAGTGAGTCCAGTATCCAGTTCTCATAATACGTTCAGGTTATTAATGCTGTGGTATATGGTATGGATCCATGCTAAGTGCTTCTACCCACATAAATATTGTACATGTACATGCATAATATCTTCATTTTTTGGAATGAATTCTTTATAACTTATGTAAATTGTATGGTCCATATTGGTTTTTCCTTTTTTTCTCTTTATTATGCTTTCATTTTGAAGGACAGCTAACAGAAAAATCAAAGTAAAAGAAAAACACCCTTCCTGTGTCCTTATCTGTATTTGTGAATTCACCTTTTTCTCGCTGTTGTCAGACTTGTGATATTAGAATTATTTGTATGGATGGTAAACAAAGAGCTGTGATTTGTTATTCACTGCTGGTTTGTCCTTGCTCAAGCTTTTAGTGTTATATTGAGTGGAAATGCCACAAACATTGTTTCCGCTGTTTGTTTGGGGAGGAATAAAACCCTTCAGCCAGCGAAGGAGAAACTTTATGTTGTCTGTTCGGCTGCTTTTCAATTTTTACACTTCCGGGGCTTTTTTTTTCTTCCTGCAGCTTTAACTACCCTGATTTTCTGTCTCTCTGCAGCTCTGCTCAGGGTAAATCTGGATAAATGAGCGCCAGACTGTGAATACCTTCCAGGGCCCGTCCCAATTAATAAATTAAACACACCTCTGTCTTTGAATTCTAGTCTGAATTGCTGGACACACAGTTTCAGAAGTTAAACTGAAGTCTGTTTGCGGTCAAATGGGATTCTAAAACACAGCTGAATGACAAAAAGGATGAAACAACTTCTCTATAAAGTGAGGAACGCAAGAATGGGGCTAATCTCAGAACAGAATAACACTTACAGATGTGGGACAAAATGCACAGTCCTCATTCTGTGTAAAAATGCGTCCAGAATTTCAGCTGAAATATGAGGCTGTTGACAGTGGCAGTGCTTGCCATAAGCGGAAGAGGCAACATCTTAGGATGCCATGCTTAATTCACCAAGTTGTATTTAAAAATACATGCTGTTATTCCCCATGGTCTCTCTCTGCCTGCTGGCCACTGGCTGTTTACAGTCCTGTGACTTCTCCCTCCACCACTAGGTGTCTCAGTGTCTTTTAGCTCAGCTGCCTGTTCCACCAGTAGGGACCAAAGACTGAGCTTCAGTGGTGCATGCTGTGCACTAAGTGAGTTTAATAGAAAGAGGAGCGTGTGTATTCATGACGATATTGGCAAACATACCTTCAGGATTTCTAAATACCTTTGTGTACCGCAATACCATGATACCGCCCAAGCCTAGTATTGATTGAAGGTAAATTACAACGTTGTCGTGATGTGTTTAATATGATCAGGTAAATTGTAGTTTTTGGTGAAAACTTGAATGAATATGTCGGTTTGAAAGAGAAAGAGAAATTTGTTTCGCAGAAATATACATTATTTAGGATAAGGAATCATCACACACACACACACACACACATATATATATGGCTTTTGAAGCATTTTTTTAAGTAACAGTTTGGTAACACCTTCTATGAAGACCACATCTATGATGCATTATGAATGTATTCATAGAAAATTATAGAGCATTCATAATGCTTCATGATTACACCCGTAAACACACATAATGCTTACTAATGCACTATATCAACCGTCATAAAACATTATAGATGTGACTTATAATGAATTCTAAGTTTCATGTGTGTTATGGATGCTCTTGACTAGTTATAACATGCACTGACACTGCAAGATCACTGTCTTTGCAAATATCACATTTTGTTACTAAAATCTCTGACTTTGCGCACATAGTCTTGAGATGTAAGAGGGTGTCAGACTTCAGTCTTTCAAAATTATTTTCAAAGTATTCTATTGTGTGGTAGGTATTAATCACTTATGATGTGGCATATAATCCAATGAATGAATGAAAATGTGTTATGCTTTACTAAATGGCAACAATGAAACATTATGATAAAGCATACATTATTATAAATGCATCAATATGTACCTCACTTTACATAACACATACAATGATAAATTATAAAACTGCATTTACTGTTATAGCAAAGTATAAATACAGATATTTATAATGCATTATAAGCGCCATCAGTCAACATCTACTTTATTATCAGTCAAGTGCATCCATAAGACACTTGACATTTAAAAATAATTTTAAGTCACATCTATAATATTTTATGACTATTGATATAGTGCATCAGTAAGCATTATGTGTGTCTATGAGTATAGTCATAAAGAATACTGAATGCATTATAATTCCCTTTGAATGCCCTCATAATGCATTATAGATGTGGTCTTCATAGAAAGTGTTACCAAAAGGTTATTTTAAAGGCTGTGTTACAAACGTGAATGATTTTTGTTGCTGAGTTCGACAAATCTTTGAGCTGGGCTCAGCTGAACGCGTTGTGCTCCTCCTGTTGGTGCTTTTCTGAAGCTCAGCTGCATCATTAACTGTTGCCCTTGTACAACATGTAGCTTCGCACTGGCTTTCAAACACAGGCCATAAAACACACATCAGGAAGCACACATGATCCGCCTCATAAAACACTCTGACTGTGTCGGTGCTCTCTGACTGTCCTCCAAACTGCACACACACTCAGACTGCGCAATACATCCACTACAAGGCAGCTTTAACTCTGGTTGTGTACCCAGCAGCATTTCACAGTTTGTGCGATGCATCTGTGAACATTATGTAGCAACTTAAAGTAAACTGGCTCTGCTTAATCTTTATTCTTTTGTGATGCAGAACAATCAGAAGCTCTCTCTGCAAATGAATAAACATAAAGCAACACTTTTTACTGTAAACCAATGCAGTGTGACTAAGAGTACTTTTAGCTGGAATTTCAGGTTTTGCTCGTAAACAAGCACCGTGCTCCTTTCCAATTCTTTATTTAAAGACAAACCGTTTCTGCAGTTGCCACTTAATTTGATAATAGTTCTGTCATGTTCACTATGCATCCATCTCAAAACTTTCGATGATTATTTTGAGTCATCATTTATGGTTCCACTTTCCCATGTGGACATCACTAATCCTTGCTCTTACGCGACTGGAACAGATGTCGCAAAAGCTTTCAAGAGAAAAAACAACAATTATAACCCAAATGTGTATAATTCAGAAGGCTGTATTTTAGCCAAACTAATGTAGTGGCTCCTTCAATAAATGCACAATGATAGAGCTTTTTCCGTCTTACTCCTTCAATTCAATGCAAGGAGGCTTTGCTTACAAATAGGGCTGAGTGGTGTTTAAAAAATAACAATACCAATACCCTTAAAATGACACTGATATTAATAGAGTTGGGTAGATTTACGGATTTACAGGTGCGGTCTGGTTGTGCGCTCAGTCAATGCAATCCGGCTAAAACTTACATTTGTTATTATGACATGTTCTGACCAATTCAAAAGGAGCCTACAATAGCAATCTGTGCTGACAGCATCACTGCGATTAATCCAACTTGTATTGCACAAATAATAATCAAAATGACAGCATGATTGATAATATGTGAGTTTTTTACAGGAATAACGGAGCCACTAGATGAAGATGATCAAATTCAATAGAAGTGTGAGGGGGAGCGAGCAGAGCGTGCTCTGCTTGTTTACTCGAAAGTTAATGTGGTTTTTGGGGATGACCAGAGAGATGGCAGAGTTAGTATCTGGAGAAAACAAAAAAAATGCACCAATATGGCAACATTTTGGATTTAAAGCCAAATAAAGAGTTGTTCTAACTGGCTGTCACTAATGTGATGCCTGATTTTAAAAAGTGAATTTTTTATGCAGAGTGGTATGAGTGTATTTGACACTGCACAAAAAAAAGTATAAAATTCAGTGTTGCTGCTGATCATTGACATATCCCAGGCTGTGATGATCATAATAATAATATTAACAATCTGCTTAGCATGTAGTATATTGAAAATATTTTTTTAAATGTTTTTTTTTTCTAAAAATATAGTGGCATCAGGGGAACTGATGTTGGTTAAATAATTTACTTAATGTAAGTAGGAAATAATATTAGTGCATTTTAGTGTTACAAGTGTGTGTAATATAAACACAGGCCCTGAAAGTTAAATCTGAACTTCTACTTTCAAACTTAATTCAGAATGTGGGCACAACTGTGAAGTCAAATTTAGGCTCAGGTCGCTGTGTGTTAGGTTTTAAGTTTCATTTATGTAAAAGGAGAGATTTAGATTTCTTTTCTTCACACGTGTACAACACACACATACATGAAGGAGTAATTGCCTGCTGTAATCATTCCTTTTGTGAAGAGAAGCCTTTCTATAGCTTGGATCAGAGTTCATTAAAAGCCTTTGTTGGAGAGAAAGTGAAAGGATTAAGAGAACAAAAGAGAGGCTGAACACCTGATACACACACACGCGCACACACACACACACACACACACACACACACACACACACACACACACACACACCCCTTCAATAGGTGTGTGTGTGTGTGTGTAAAAAGTGCAATAAAACAAAATAAGTATGAAAAATGTGTCTTTTTTTTAGATTTACTACTCTGCTCTCCTCCGTTTTGCTTCGTCTCTCTGCAGGATTGACTATTAAACCAACAGAACAAATGAAACAAACAAGCTGCTGTAGCCTCAGGCATCTGTCACTTACACATACACACACACATACACACACACACACACACACACACACACACACACACACACACACACACACACCATCGTCTTTCTTACATGTTGTTTCACCACTCCTCTGTCCTCTCGTGGGTTTCCCAACTAAAGAAAAACTCCTTACTGAAGCAGAATTCTCTCTGACTTTACTATTTTTTATATTATAAATCAGAAGGAAAAAGAAAACATTGAACGTTATTTTCTTCAAAGACTGAGTTTTACAGCAAAGTGGTTGAAAACCAACAGCTTGTAGGTCACAAAAACTGTGTTAAATTGACAAAAGGGAGTAAAACAGACATTTGCATCAATTAAAACTTTATATTTTTCTCAAATGAAAGTAAATAGGTGTTATATTTAAAAAGTGAAAGAAAATGAATTTCATAGATGAAATTTTTATCAACAGCCTGTATATACATAACAACAATTAAAGAGCATCAAACACAAAACACACAAACAGAAGAAACACAATACAATCACAAAACACATAAACAAAGCAATACAAGTACGTATCTTCAGCTCACTGCTGTCTGTTAACTAGTATGTGCTGTACTGTGACATTATATACAATAAGTTTTGTCTGTCTGTTGGTGCAGATGGTCAGAGAGCCTCCAGAGAGTTCGGGGGGTCGGCATACTCATTGTGCCCAGGAAACGGCTGCCCTGCTGGGCTTTGTGAGTCCAGAGGGCCCCCTGCAGTCTCTGGAGCTCCACCAACACAAACACAAAAAACCAAACACACGTGCCAACAAGCCGTCCTCTTATCCTTCACTTTTGAAGACAAGTAAGAGTTTCTCCTTTTGATTTATAGGAAAGAACAAAACAATGTTTTTCTATTTAGTAAGTAAAGTATACCAGTAGCATAGTACAGTATAATATAGTACAGTATACAAGTTGTATAGTGCAGCATAGTATAATATAGTATATTATCCAATCAGTACAGTAGAGTATAGGATAGTATAGTATAGTATAGTGCAGTACAGTACAGTGAGCAGGTGCAGGAGAACTTATAGAGGACTCAGGGGCCAGCTTGCTCAGCTTGCCCAGGGACATGCTGCACCAATGGGCTTTGTCAGCCCAGACGCCCCCCTTGCTGTCTCTGGAGCTTTACCAATACAAACACAGACATGCCAACATGCACTCTAACTAGCCTCTCTGTTAGTTACTGCTTCATCCCACTGTGGACGGAAAATAGTCATTGCTGAAGCAATTTAAGTTTTTCAAGTGTTAATTTACTGGACATAGGAAAAAATATGTTGTTTAGTGCAGTTTAATATACAGTATATATTATAGCATGGTGCAACTATATGTGCAGACGGTCAGAGAACCTCCAGAGGGTTCTGGGGGGGTTGGCCTGTTAAGCAGGTCCATGAACCACTGTCCCTGGAGCTCCTCACACACACATATACGCGCGTGCCCACACGCAGACACAGACACACACACACATGCACACACAGGCTGTGAATCATAATAATGCTGCTCATGCACAGAGTAAGAAATTAATCCCACACACACACAAATAGTGAAGTCAGCAGCTTACACACACACACACTCACTCACACACACAGTATTTCATAAGCTTTCTTATTTAAATTCACTAATTAAATTATAATTTACATGAGATTAAAGTCTTATAGAGGTTCAACACGGTTTAAGGACATTTTTAGAGAGCTGCCACCCCACCCCTATTGTTCCCCCACACACACACACGCAACACATGCATGCATACACATGAGTCTAGCAAGCATCCAAATCTGCTGTCTACACACAAACACAGGCAAACAAAGTCAAGTCAACAGTTAATCCTTCATACACATGCACGCATGCACAGACAGCACTGGTGTTGGAGGGACTGTCAGCATTTATATGAGACTGAACAGATGTCGATTGTCCAGTTGCCTCCTCATGCTGAGTGTGGTGTGTGTGTGTGTGTGTGTGTGTGTGTGTGTGTGTTCTTCTATCTCCATGACGATCACTGCAATATGCCAACAAGAGCCCTCACTAGAATAGAAGTGCAGGTGTGTATGTCCATCCCAGTCTAAATAATGTTCATACTCCTACATCCTGTCTACGAGCTGTTACACACTGAGAATGAAAAGAAGTAAAGAAACATTTGAAAGATATTAAAAATTCATGAGTTTCTGTTCAGGTTCTGTGGGTGTAATTCAGACAGGAATGTGTTTCTTTGTGCAAGATAAAGTTGGCGTGTGCAAAGTAAAACAGAGTCTGGTTAACAGACAGTTTGCTCTATTGTTTTCAGATATAATGAAGCAGAACTGCGACTTATTAAAAGTTAAATTAAACCGCGGGAACAGAGAGCCCGCTGCAGGCTGATTCTCCTCAGCGTGCACTGATGTGATTTTACAACAGAGAGAGAAAGGAAAGACTTCATTCTGACTAACAGACTAATGAGCTTTATCCTTTCCAAAATAACTTTTAAATTCATTTTGATATTTACATAAATGTTCAAATTACTCTCCTTCTGAAGCCAATAAAAATGATTAAATCAGAGCTGGGGGTCTGGTTTGCTGTGATTTGGTGCTGTGGTGCCTTTTTAGAGCCCTCTGATGATCTGAATGGAAAGTTTTAGTGTCTCATGGTTATCTAAATGCTTTTGAATTGGGGTTTGATGGGCCTACACACCACCGTTCTCTGGCCTGGTTAGTCTGTGCTCAGGGTGATGATTGTACATTACATAAGGTCATCAATCTCCAGTGGCTCGGGTGTCCCACTGGTCACATGGCAGTGTGGGGAAACCCATTAGTGCAGGCAACAATGTAAGGCAGCAGGTATGATGGCAAATCTCTATCAGCTGATTATCAAACAGCAGTTGGGGTGTGGAAATGCTGGAATAACCATTCATTTCAACTTTTTACAGTTCTGTTTTTTTTAACAGAAGCACTACAGAAGTTTTTCCATTAGGATTCAGCCACAGCATGCCACCTGCAAAATGACTTATTACTCTGCTGTTATAACAATACTGTTGGTACACATGGCATTTTGTTCACAAACCATCAATTCAAAAAGCGACGCCCAACTAGTGATCCAAATTAACCCCTTAAAACCTGGAACAACATCACTTTTGTTGTGTTGTGTTGAAATGCCCATTTAACCCCTGAAACTGAAGCAAACTCATTTAATTTCTTTTGAAATAATGGGGAAAAAGGCTTCTAGCAACTTGGCAAAAAATGTCCCACAAATTGCAAGAAATTAGTAAAAGGGAAACTGACCTGAAATTAAGTTGAAGAAAAAAAAATAGGATTTTTTCTTTTTCTAAGGATTTTTTTTGGGTCATTTTCTTGTTTGATTTTACTTTTCTTTATGTGCTTATTTTCAGGTCATTTTCTTGTTTCTTGTAATTTCCTGCTAAAGATTGGGCCATGTCTTGGTAATTGCTCATGGCTTTTTACCTATATTTTTTTTAAAAAAGTCACACCAAATTGCTCAGGTTTTAAAGGGTTAAGCACAAAAATACAGAGTTTATACCTGTTCTGTGGAACGACACATGCATTTTTTTCTGATTTGACACCTCTTTCTGCACCATGGCCTCATTTTTCTTGCCTTTCAACAGAAATCAACCTTATGGCAGTAAAAGCTTTGTGGCAGTACTATGGGTAAACCTTTGTCAGGAAGCCCACTTGGTTACTACAAAAATCCAGCTTTGTCCCAACCTCTCGATAAAAATACTCAGTTTTGTGACTAGAAACATGGTAAGAAATGTCCCAACCAGTCGATACCCGATTTTGTTGCAACAAACACAACTGGAAATGTTTTAACTCATTAAAAAATACCTGCTTTTGTCACTACAAGCACAGAAGTGTCTCAACCTCATGTTTATTATACCCAGTACTGTCAGTACAAAGATGTCCCAACCTTTTGTTAAAAATATACTTTTTTTTTGGTGCTAAAAACAACTGAAATGTCCCAACCTCCTGTTACAAATACATGGTTTTGTCACAACAAATATAAAAAAAATAAACAAAATCTACTTAGCATTTAGTATTTTGAATATATATATATATATTAATCTAAAAATAGATTGTCATCAAGCCGAAAACTTGGCATTTATAGGGTTAAAATCTGAAAATCAATAAATATTTGATATTTATGATTTCGACTGATGTTGGTTAAAAAAGTAACTAAATGAAAGTCAAAAATTCTATTAAGGTATAATATTTTTTTAAAGCTTGATTTTGAAAATCGCATTTTGTGTGCAGAGCGATACCAGTGTGTGTAATATGAAAGCGGGCCCTAAGGGTTAAAATCATCTTTAGTCTACAATACAATTCTACAATCAGGGAACAACATCAGCAAAGTAAGTAAGGCCCTTTGACATTAAACAAACATGGTATTGATTTACAGTTAAAAAGGTGTCTTCAGTGAGCAGAAGAAAAGCAAAATATCTGCCTTTCATGTGTTCTGTGTATATGCGTGGCTGCAGACACACAAACACACACACACACAGACAAAAGAAGAAAATAAAAGGGTCACAGCTGAAGGAGGCAGAAAAAATAATGATGCCTTCAAATTGCATGAAATGACAACATACACACACACACACACACACACGGTGACAGTCAGCTGGGTCCTGTCAAACAGTGTGATTTTAAAGATGTTTTAATATTATGAGTGCTGGATTACCATTTGAACAAAAATCTACTCTCTGGAGAAGAAGAATAACTTTAGACTTTTAGAAAATCAACTGTATCATCTCTTCATTTATACAGTTTAATCTCTGTCTTTTCTAAAATCAGCAGTTTTACCCCAAAACTGGGGTTTCCCTTTAGGAAAATTCGTTTTGAAATAGACCTGAGAGAAAAGAAACTGTTGAGACAATAGAAGAAACGTTCTTGTATTCATTAATACATCTAACTGCTGAGCTGTGATGTGAGTGTGAGCCACGCTTGGATTCATTCTCTTTGTGTTTGTAAAAAATGAATATCTTGTAATTCTGATTTTCTTTTAAACATTACAGAATGGTTATTTCATTGTCACAGATGAGAAGTCTGATACTATTATTATGTGATCTAAAAAAAAAATTAAAAAGAAGTTGTCAAAGCCCAAAAGTTCAAACTATATTTAATCAGCTTTCTTATACAGAAAAAACTTTCATGAAGATAATGCATATCATCTCCACATTAAATTGTCTTTGAGTAATGACAAAGAGACAAGCTGCAGGGTGAAAGAATTTGACATCACTTATGTGTATCTCTGCTGTTCATTATAGCATTGCACACAATGCTTTTATATTTTTATATTTTTAACTTACATACTAGTTTCATACATTGCATTTTAGTATAAGGCACAGTTTCATATTTTACATTTTACATGCTCAGCACTTTATCCATATTATAATTTTATGATCAATAAAGTATTTCTGATTTCTGATTCTGACTTATACAGGGTGGTTCATTGAGACGTGGCTGTCTTGTCCTATTTATACACAATAGGACTGACACAAATGATATAAATACTAGTAAATGGAAGATCTGAGGAAACCTTTTTCTTGTTGGAACAGAAAGGGATAGTCACAACAATTTTAAACCTAACCCATCAAACACATCTGCCTCAAGTAACAAGTTAATTCTTTAGTGCTTTTTTTCTAGGGAAAAGTAGATAGTACTATTAGATACTATCAAAAATGTACTCAATCTCCAAAACAAGAGTTGGCATTGCATGTTTCTGCAAACTATGGATTTGGCACATGGTATGTTTTTGATTTTTTCACATGTTGAAACTTTATATTTCTTTACTATTATCAGTTTGATGTTGTGACAATGCTGTGGTCAACATTTGATTAGGTTTAAGCAGAAAATTAAGGTAGTTAGGGCTACGAAAGCATCATGTTTTAGCTTAAAATACAACACAGCCCAAGTTCTTATAGGCTCTTAATACCTCTTTTGTTGCCACAAAAACAGAAAGAAATTTTTCAAAGACTCAGTAAAATATATTTGCTTTCGTTCTATAAGTGTCCTGACCTTTTGTTTTTAAAAAACTTGCTTTTATTGCACAAACTTAATAATAAGAAATGGGTTCAGCTCTTGTCTAAATATACTTGCTTTATCTGCTACAAACACAGCTGGAAATGTCTCGAACTCTCCTTTAAAATAACCTTTGTCACTCCAAATATGGTTAGAAATATATAATATATCCCACACTTTGTTAAAAATACCAGCTTTTGTTGTTACAAAAACTGCTAGAAGTGTTCTGGCCTCCTACTAAAACAAAAAGCCTGCTTTTGTCTCTTTGACTTGATAGGTCCCAAACTGTCAATAAAAAACACCTGCTTTTATTGTATTTATAGATTGTGAAATAGCTCTGGTTAACGCGTTATAAGGTTTAGGCACAAAAAGCACTTGCTTATGATTAGGACTAAAAAACTGCAAATAACAGATAATAATTACATATAATAATAATAATAATAATAATAATAATAAGAGTAGTACTAATTAATAATCAATAGTCACTCAACAGTTAACAAATTAATCTGCCTTTTTTTAAACTAATTGATTAAAAAATGTTGGTTGCAGCTTCTGAAATTTACGAATTTGACAATTTCACCTGAAAACTGAATGTCTGTTGATTTTGTACTGAAATACACTCTTCCCTCCAAATGTCCTTTCTTTTACTTTAGTTTGCAGAATAATTAATAATAAACATTTTCAATATTTGCTGCAAAAAAAGGAGAAATAAA
The DNA here is from genome assembly GCF_008729295.1 of Plectropomus leopardus. Taxonomy (NCBI): domain Eukaryota; kingdom Metazoa; phylum Chordata; class Actinopteri; order Perciformes; family Serranidae; genus Plectropomus; species Plectropomus leopardus. The sequence goes on along the minus strand of NC_056482.1, from coordinate 3,085,787 downwards.
TGGCAAGTGAGACATCAAGCTGAGTAAATACTTTTGAATTCAGAGATCACTCATATCTAACTGTTGCAGAAACTCTTGCAGAAACTGCTGCGCTGTAGTTGGTCTAATATAAATAAAAAATGTGCTTTAAATCCTGCTGCAATTCATTTCCTCGGAATGGAACAAAAAAACACCTTTTTAACAAGTTGTGATTTCCACAAAGAGTAACATCTTTTTCTTCAACTGAACCAGAGATGAGAGCCGTCCTGATTTCCAAGAAAGACCTTAAAATAAAAGTAAGTAGAGAAAGCAGGTTCCTTGTGACTGACATAGAGCCAACCTCCTCTTCTGCTTTCAAATGATTCAACTAAACTAAGAGTCAAGCTGTCATTTTTAACATTTTATTTCTATTCAAACATCTGCATTCAGATGTGTGGAAATAAACTCACTGCCTCCTCCGTCAGTCAGTTTATTAGTCAAGGCGGCCTTGGTCTTTGTTTTAAGAAGAGCCCATCTGCTGTATGTGTGTGTGTGTGTGTGTGTGTGTGTGTGCGTGTGCGTGTGTGCATGTGTGTGTGTGTGTGTGTGTGTGTGTGTGTGTGTGTGTGTGTGTGTGTGTGTGCACAAGTAAGTCAAAAAGCCAACAATGACCTCCTTTTCTTCTTCAATCCTGCTACATCTGCCACGACCCCTGACTGTGTGTGACTAACACTAAGTGTCTCTAAGTGTGTGTGTGTCGGACAGATGGGGCGATGAGTGTTGATTGTCATGGAGATGAGGGCAGACCCTTTCACCACACACACGCACACACACACACACACACACACACACGCACACACACACACACACACACACACACAGGTCTTTATTTCAGCCTGTCTGTATTCCCCTCTGATTTCATCTCCACTCTCTCTACACAGTTAACGCCTCACTTGTGACTAAACAGCCAAAACAAGAGGTATATTTCTGTTGTTAACCCTCCCAGCTGGTAGCAAAACATTTGCTAACCCCTGTAACGATATCTGATGGCGTGGTTAATGACATTGGCTAACATTTTTGGAAGTTAAACAAAGAAAAAAAAATTTAAAAAAAAAAAAATATATATATATATATGTGTGTGTGTGTGTGTGTGTGTGTCTGTGTGTATTTATACACTACATTAAAGTGATAAACACAATAATGCATCAATAAATGCAAACATACAGGCTATATCATGCTGAAATGGACCATTCTGCACAATAGTCTACTTTTACTTCTGGTGGGCTATTTCAAGTTTATCTTAATTCTCAAACTTGAATGATTTTTTAAATGAAGGACTACAACTTTAACAGAATACACAGCACAAACAAACACTTGGCAACTATATATGATATACTATATATCATCACTTTAAGTCGCCCTTTGCGCAGACAAAGTGTGGAGATAGCTCCAGCAATGCGAGAACATAGTGCTAGGCTGACTGGTGGATAAGCAGTGTGCATCAAGACTATGAATGTATAAAAAGACCTGGATACTGCATTGGAGGCGGGCCCCCTTTACGGGCCACATTATGGCCCAAGGGGCAAGCACATTAGAGAATTATGCTACAATGCAATCATGTGGCGGGCACGTCCAACTGGTAGGAGGCCACGGGACGGATTACCCAGCTAGCAGGGAACATTCCCAAAACATTGGCTAAGGTTACCTACAGGTTGTAATAATGTTTTTAAAACAACATTTAAACTAATGTTCAAATAACATTTTAGAAATGTTTATCTTTTCAAATAATGTTCCTATTAAAATTGTTAAATGCTGACTAAGACGTTTTAACTGCCACATCCTGTGGATATTTTGGTGATGTTGAAGTGACAGATCATAGAATGTTACTTGATAAAACATCCCCACAATATTTTTTACTGGGATTACAGACCATTTTTTTATGAAAATGTAAAGAAATATGATATGCTAAAAAAAATGAATAAAGAAAAATTTCCATTTTTTGATGTTTATAGAGAATCTGGAAACTAAAAGAAAACTCGCCACTGAAAAGATTACTAAAACTTGCATTGGTTGCATTGTACCATTACCAGAATGTTTTTCAAAAATTGCTAGCTGGTTATATATCTCATCTGACCTTTGGAACGCCTCTGGACCCCTCGGAGGAGCTGAAAAGTGTTGCTGGGGACATCTGGGGCACTTTGCTCAGCCTGCTAACCCTGCAACCCGACCCAGGATAAGGCTATAAAAATGGATGTATGCTACCATGTTTCCACATTTTTGGACAGCCACTGGCTTTCGAATTTGTGACATATTTCATCCATCTTGTTTATGGGAACATTGAACCTCAGATTTAGGGGAAGACCCCTTCATTGGAGGAATGCAAAACACTTATCTTGTGACAAAGTTTGACAGATACAAGTCAGTCTAGTCAAGATCAGACATTTTAGTAGACATATAGAGAAGGAAAACATATTTTTGGGTGGAAGGGGAATTTGAGGAGAACCAACAGTAGCTAGCTCTGTACAGTTCCCTGACATCTCCTGTCCTTTCTTGGACCTTTGTGTCTATAAGACCACAGGCTCAGATGCAGGACTTGGCCAGAGATTCACATGAGTGAAGCTCAGGACTTCAGTGTTCTTCCAACTTCCTCTGCACAATTGGAGGGAGGGTACTATGGTAGATCCTCAACCTCATTCTGTCTGGAAAGACATAAGTGGATGTAAATGTTTCCACGTAGGCACAAAATATAAATCCTCTTCTTTCTTCTGACTGTAATGCACTACATATGTAGCAGAGTCATTAATGTCTGCTGTAGTTAAATATGCTCAACTACTGTCTGTATATGTGTGTGATATGCAGAGTTAAATAAACCATTCAAGCCATCCCATTAACAATGATAAAGATAATGTACAGTACATGTAGTGCGAATGAGGGCAGAGGAAGTAAATGCTGAAACATGCTTCTATTATTTATAGGACATTACTGATAAATGACAGTTGAGCTGCAGAGTTCACTAACTTACAGAAACATTTCAGCAGATATACTCTCTATCTTAGAGCCAATACTACCATTTTTTTTTCCTGATAAAATGTGCATTACCCATCGCATGGAGCATTACATCATTTGATATGTAACAGCGGATTACAGCGCATTGTGGACATTAGACCAGTGTTGCCAGATGTACGATAATTATCAGATTTTTATGATAATTTTGCCCTTTGTTCAATGTACGATCAATTATTCCAAAATTGCCGCAATGTACGATAATTTGACCACTGTAACACTTACAATAAGCACTTATTTTAGTTTAAATGCCTTATTTGAACAAATTTTCTGGCTTCTACATCTTTGTTTGCACATCATCTATCACATGATCTCCTTGCAGCCAATACTACCTCAGCATACTGGAAAAAAAAAAAAAAACTGACGTCAGCTGTGGGCTGAGCCGTGTAGACTGAGAAACAGCTTTACTCTCAGGCACTGGGTATGGGTAGATTTTTAGATGTAACAAAGAGTCTTTAAATACTTGTTTACTAAAGTTATGAATTTAACCTACTTGTTCTTGTGATTTTATGACAATTTTTCTCAAAATACAATAATTTTAATTCTGGTACGGTAACATTTCCAATCTGGCAACACTTTATTAGACACATCAGACAAACAGAAGAATAAATTTAAGCTTTGACTTGCGATGACATGTAGATTTCTCTCATTTTCTGAGTACAAACAAGTTCAGTCGCATCATATTATTAATTTGTACGATTCATTGTGTCAGTTCTTGGCGAGAGATCTGAGAGGCAGCGTGGAGGAAGCTACAGTAATGCTTGCATCCAAATGTGGCAAAAAAAAATGAACCAAATGTTTAGGAATTAAAGAGATGACATAATTAAAACAGTGCCAGTCAAACAAATGGCGGAAAACAATGTAGAAAACATGTTAGAAATCTGATTTCTTTTACATTTTAGTCTAAGGAACATTAGTCTCCCCATTGCTTTACACAGATTTGATGTTATCATCCTCTTAGAGACTAAATCATGATGTACATGAATATCGCTAAGTCTGTTGTCATTGCCCTTCGTCTCATTTGATAGACTTGAACTTCAGCCAGGCATTAAAACTTTTTCTGGTGATTTCTGATGCATCCATTCAGGTTGTGTGGTGCACAAATTGATCTGCCCACAAACAGGTGGATGGAAACACACTTTATCACAGCAGGCTTTTCCCTCTGACTTTGCTGTTGAGAACAGATAGAAACAGACAACTTCTACTACTACTACTGTAGGTCAGACAACAGCAGAATTGCTTTGCTCCGCAGTGACCCATCATTTTCAGGTGAAAACAGTGAGGATGACAATTTTTACATCTTCCCACTGAGCTCAAAATCCTTTCAGTTTCAGCTTTGACCTGTAAATGATTACTTTTCTGACCAACCAAGGAAACTGCTCGGGACATAACCTCAAATGGTTATATGAAAAGCATATTGTGTGTTCCAGAATTCCATATTAAAATGAGTCAGAATCAGCAACCAAATCACCAGAAACAATATTGATATTGTATGTTCTGTTAGAAACACTGACTGACACTTTTTTGTCTTTACTTTTAGCTAACATTTCGATTGATGAAACATAAATGGAGCAAAAAAGGTTAGTTTATATAGCAATTTAGGAGCATCCAATCATCAAATCTCATACTCATGCACATACACAAAGGCAAAAATAGCAGTTTACATCATGTTTGTGCACTTCAGAGGGTTTTCTGAATCCAATTTGGAACACTTAACACAGGCACACTTCACAGAAGTTTGTAAGGACATTTTAGGGTAAGCAAATCTTGCATGAGGCTCCACTGCACTTTCCTGCTCTGCAGTGACATAAACCTCATAAAAGCCTCATTCTGCCATGAGTAGAAAATCTCATCTGTACTGTACTTCTGAGGATATCACGCTCCGGACCAAAGAGTTTGACGAACAGTCAATGACTCATTAACAAATGATTGACATGTCCTTAATAATTCATACTTGGGAGCAGAAATCAGCTCTGGCAGCGCCTCTGTCACCTGCTGTGAATGTCTCTCCAACAGAAACATGAAAAGAGCTGCTGGGTAAAACAGAGCCTGGACTGCAGCCAATCAGCTGTCAGAGTGGGAGGACGAAGCCTCAGACACCGAGCCTGCACGGAAAACCTCGTTAGTCTGTCCAATCTGTCAGAAGGAAAACGACAGACTGAGGGATGAGCGTGTGTGAGAGTTAAAGAGGCTCACTGCACCTTAATAATCTAAATACTCAAAGAGCTGTATCAGAATTGAAAGTAAAAAGTCAAAACCAGAGTTACAAGTTCAAACTTCTGATGATGTAAATAATGAGACATTCAGAGTTTTCTTGATAGTCACCTGTGCATATTTAATAACTTAAAGCTGCGTAATTTAGTTTTTGACAAGTTGATTTTCATTGAAAACGTGGAGTTTCTTCACTTCACTGCCAGCTGCGAATCTCACCTGAGGGTAAAGCAAAAAATCTTAATACATATGATTTGAAGTCTGGGTGGAAAATTAAATGACTTGTAAAGACGAATTTAGTTTGTTGAATATGAATGAGGGTCGCAGAGGGAGGCGCTCGGCTCGCTATAGGAGCTGCAATTAAAACCAATCCAGACGTTTTAAAACGTCTGATTCAGGGCCAAAACTCGAGGAGAAGGGTGAGGACAAGAAGAGACGCTGCCAGCTGCTGTCAGAGCACAACAACATGTTTCAAATACACAACTATATCCACATCAGAGGGTGCAGACTAAGTCATGATGGCGTCCCCTCAAGGCTGCAGTGATCATTACACCGAAACATACAAAAGTCTCCGACAGAACAAGTCAGGTATTGGAGTGTGTTGCACCTGTTATTTGTGAAAATCTTAACCCTAACAGACAAAAAGATAGCCTGGTAAAATAAAGCTTATGTATAAATATAAATATTTATAAGTACAAATACAAACAAAAGAAATTATGTGAATGTCATAACTTTTATGCATGTTTGTCCAAAGAAAGAAAGAAAGTTCAAATTTGATCTCATTGCGGCATGAGATGAAATAAATGAGAACTAAATAAACGTAAACATGGGTCGTAATAAAGAAGTTGAAGTGGACTGGAAGTTGGTTTATATTATAACCACTGGCAACAAAACTGAGTGTGGTTGCCACAGGCCCAGATTTAAAAGCATCTATTGGACATTATTGTGTGCTGACGGTCAGTTTTGGCGTACATTGCTTTTTGTGTCGTGCCGGAAGAGTTTTTCAGTTGCGGTTGGGACTGTGCTCCTTTTTTCCTTGTGTTCTTTTAGAACCACCCCCAGCTGCCACCAGACATCAAGAAAGACGTTGGACTCTTAAGTCAGATGGACATTAAATTTTGGTTGAAACGAAAATCAGGTTGATGATGTTTTAAACGTCTCTTTAAATGTTTAAAACACAATTTATTCCCTATCACAATATAAAAATTCCCGATAACTAAGACGATAGCGTCTCATATCTTGATACAATAAAATAGCCCTGTATCCACATTGTCTGATGTCAGCGCTTGAAGTTAAATTGATGTTGGCATTAAATGTTCTCTTGGCATTGAATTTTGGTCACTTGATGTCACAACCTAAATTCAACCAAATATAAACATCTAATGGCATTGGTGGCCAGCTGGGCTGTTTTGAAGGTCAAGACCCAACTTTTAACTTCAGGTTAACCTTTTGTTTCTGTATGAGAAGCTGCTGAATCTGACCCAGAGAAGATTTAGAACAGATGAAATTTACATCATTAGTCAACAGATGCTTCAACATCCTGTTGTTGTCCAGGATAGAGTGTGTATGATTAAACCAACTTCTTAAAGTACAGCAGTCACAGTAACAATATCATCAGTGAAAATTATTAGTCATTCTGTGATGTCAGCAGCATGTCACCCTGCAGCCGGGCTCTCGCCTTGCACTGCTGATACAGTTTGACGTTGCTGCTGCGGGCGGCGAATTAACATCATGACTGAATGTTACACGCAGGGGAACTCACTGATGTGGCTGCAGGACTCTGTGACTCCGAGTGTGTGTGAGACTGTTGCTGGTTAAGCTGATGTGACATTTCTCTGAAGTTTGTTTCTGTTGGGTCAAATTGAGATGTGAAAGTTTTCCAGGTCAGTGAAGATGTTCTGGTTTTAAACATAGCGACCTGTTCTTTGAAGGTCATGACCTCTGTGATACTGCCCGGGTCATGATGAAGACTGACAGGGGCGAGCTTACTGACATGGTGATGTCACTAACCTTTATGTCTCCGGGGAAGGATGACAGAGGAGAAAAACTGCCTGTATCACAGCTTCACTAAAGGAACATACCGCTATTTTTATCAACTTTAAACTGGGGTTGGACGATTTAATACAGTTGATGTGTCTCCGTTTGTTCCACATACGATATTTAAAATGACTTTATTGCATGCAATGAGTATACATTTCATTCAATAATTTTGTTTTTTTGTAGTTAATATTATTTTGACACCTGGATTGTCATCAGTTTTCTTGTGCTACATTCAGACCCCTTTCACAACCATTTTTAACCTCTGAAACCTGAGAAACTTGGTTTGATTGCTTTAAGAAACATGGGAGAAAATGCAGTGAGCAGTTTGGTAAGAAATGTTCCAAAAACTGCAAGATAACTATTTAGAAAATAATATTTCAAAATTTTTATAGTTAAATGTCATGCTTACATATTTTAAAGAATCAACTTTTTAAGCACTTTCTACAGGTAATTTCCTTCCCTTTCTTCTTCCCATGTTGTAGAAAAAAAATCAAACCAATTTGCTCAGGTTTTAGAGGGTTAAAGGACATGTTAAAAAATATTGAGAGATATATCGTGCATCGCGATATAGCCTTAAAATATCGCAATATTACTTTAAAGCTGTATCGTCCAGCTCTTGTTTAAACACATAAATACAAACACTCTTTTCCTGCCGATCATTTTCCAAATCACCCATCAGTTTTGAGATTAATTTTTCCCTTCCTTGCGGCAATTGTTTTCACTTTTTTTTCATGAAAATCTACCTGACTTTAAACTTGCTCCAGAGACCAATCATTCACAGTCAACACGGCATTATGTGGTTACTTAACAAAGTAGATCCTGTTTATTGCAGCTGGATTAGAAGTACAATTCATTTCATTTTCCCACGTTCATGAAGAAAACACTATGTGCTGACTACTGCTGACTTCACAGTTTTAGTTTGCAGAGCTGAAAACAAAAGAGACTGAAAAAAATAGCCTGCTGAGTGTTTAATGGTTATTTATCTTTAGCTAGCTTTAGCTTTGGAACATAACTACAATGAAACTAAGAAGTTTGGTAACAACTTATAGTGCAGCCTATGATTTTCTGTGTAATTATATGTATGAATCAGGTCTTGAAGAAGACTGACTGTAATTGTGTTGTATACATTAGGAACCAATAAGCTCCTTACTGACACTTCAATTAAGGTTCATTTGGGTGTCAGTAGGAACTGTTACTATATTGGTGCTTAATTTATACAACAGTTTTACACAGTAAATCATGGGCTGTATTAATTAGTGTTATTTAAAGTTTTGTTGTTTCATACACAGTTGGTTTTCTTGTGTTCTTGTTTCCACACACTTTTATGTAGGCAGTCAGGAAGTCAAATTAAAGCCACATATAACTCTGCTCCATCATCCTAATATTGACACTAGAGTCACCCACTGCTTGTTTACTGTGTGAATGAAGCTGAGTTGCAGCCGTCAGTGGCATCCAACTCATTTTTTAGAACAGTTTGATTTATATACTGTGTGGTATTTGCTCTGGAAATTGGTGGTTGCTGACTGTCAGTTCGGCTAAATTTGTGCTACATTTAGGCTCTTATGTGTATTTTAAGGGTGTCGAAGGGACTTTTTGTGGTTTGGCTTTGGACAGTAGTGGCGTATGGCTGCGAGTAAATCATCAGGATGAGAAAATCAAATCACCAGTCTGTAAACTCTCCTCCTGCCACCTTCTACTAGGTAGCTGTCCAAAGAGCACAACAAAGAGCTTAAGGCACCAACCTAGCTTTCAAATTAGCTGGATCCCAATTCGATTGAGCATCCATGGGACATGCCGATATCCCACCCAGCAACCAGTGGGACTCATTGGATCCGCCGCCAATGCCCCAGTGCCAGACACCACAGGACACAACAAAAACTGCTCAGAATGGCCCAAGAAACTTGGGCCATTCTGAGCAGTTTTTGTGGTGTGGCATGGTGCATTGTCCTGCTTGGAACATCATTACCATTACGGGGTGCCGTTACCATGAGAGGGTGTACTTGGTCTACACTGGTGTTTGGGTGGGTGGTGGGTGTTATGTGGTATCCACATGAATGCCTGGACCAAAGGTGGCCAGTAGAACATTGCATTGCAATGTGATGATCATTGTTATTCACTTTACCTGTCAGTGTTTTTTATGTTTTGTCTGATTGGTGTACACCATTCAGATGCAGCTGCAGAGCAAAGTTGTTGCCTATGTTCAGATGGAGCAACCCTGTGAGTCATCTTGTGAGGGTTGGGACGTGTGGACTGCTAAATCATCCACAACCATAAACCATGGATAACCAGAAACATCTGAAAACATGGGCAGTTATAGAGCAGCAGTAGTATAAGATGACATAAAAAGGACTAAATCACAGAGCACAACTTAAAAAGGCTGGTGGGATCCCATGTCACTGGAGTTGTACCTGCTATATTCCATGTGACAAATAAATGATTGATGGTAACACTGTGTTCTCATCCTTTAACTAACATGGTTAGGCAGCATTTATTCATGGACAAAGTGAAACCTGCATTTACAACCAGTTGAAAGCTTTACAGCAAATATCTTCTCTGTTTCTATCATCAACACCTATCTACTCTGTGCGCATCCATATCACTCTCTCTGTCTCTCGATCTCACTACACTATTCATAACATATGCAACAAACTGTGGCAATACCCTGCAAATCTAGACTAAAACACCACATTTGAATAATACATACAGAAATATATACTAATGTATATAGAAACTAGAATCAAGGCATTATGGTTGTATGCCTCCTCCAACCAGTCGAGTTACAATTTACATCCTTCACTTTTCAGACGTTTTGGATATGCAATGTCATAATTTCGTCATTTTATCCTATTAGGCATTTGTGTGAAATTTTGTCAAAACTGCCATGTGAATTCTTGTGTAATGCCCAAACTTGCATTTCTTGAGGTCATACTGACCTTTGACCATCAAAATCTAATCAATTCATCCAAGTGGAAGTTAACTTGAAGAAATTCCGTCAAGGTATGCAGACATCCCAAAAACGTGATACCTCTGACCATGTCTGTCACTGCCACCTGTCCACTCAAACATTCTGCAAACATTGCCAATGAACAGACTTCAGGGAATTTGACAAAACCATGTAGCAGTGCACAAATAAGACATTTGTGTGAAATTTTGTCATAATTAGCTTATGAATTCTTGAGTTATGGCCAAAATGTGTTTTGTGACCTGAAATCTAATCAATTCATCTAAGTGGACGTTACTGACGTGACTAATTCCATCGAGGTATCTATCGTGTTCAAAAGAATGTGACGGACCAGCTTGCAATGACCTAGACTTTTGACTGCCAAAATCTAATCTGTTTATCATTGAGTCCGAGTGGACACTTTTGCCAAATTTAAAGAACTTTTTTTCAAGGCATTTCTTGAGTTCACAAGAATTGGAGGGACACAGAGAAAACACAAAAACATGATGCCTCTGGTCACATCTGTCGCCATCGCCTATCTATTCCTTGTGACTTCTGCCAAAATTTCCAATCAAAATACTTTAGGGAATTTAACAAAACCATGTAGCAGTACACAAATTAGACATCTGTGTGAAATGTGATCTTAATTAGCTTATGGATTCATGAGTTATAGCCAAATACATGTTTTCTGGGCATTTGTGCCAAATTTGAAGAAATTCCCTGGGGGTGTTCTTGAGATATCATATTAACGAGAATGGGACTGATGGATGAATGTACAGTCCAAAAACATAATTCCTTCAGCCACGGTGCAGGAGGATAAAAAAGACCAAAAACTGCCATACTTTAGAGCTCCCCATAAATTTCTCAAATGGGGCTTTTTGTGCGGTGTTATTTGTTGCACAGCAGCAACAGCTGTATATACTGTATATTGAGGAAGTGGTTAAGATGAATGATTATGGAGGAAAAGACATTGCCAAAGAATACACTGTTGCACCTTTTCTCTTTGAAAGAGAAATGGCCAATGAGGAAACTCCAGCTCCACCAGCCAATGGTGTAACTTCATCACTCAGTCGCCCAGTGACTCAGTGACATGTTTTATAGGGCTGGCCCCTGCTTTGCTGCGGTCCAGCTAAAAACCTTGTATCTCCCTATTCATTGGTAAAATTCTTTATCTTAAAAAACATGAAAACAAAGACTCTACAGCATGGAGATAGAAGGTTTTCCTCTGGCAACAGTTCTTTGTGTAAAACTGCATTTTTACTGTGTATGTGTGTGTGTGTGTGTGTGCTGCATGCAAGACGCATCACTAATCTTTATAAGTGGCTATAAATCCAGCTGGCTGGGCTGCGGTGTCGGGTGGCGTGCTGCTGCTGGTGGGGGGAGGGGGAGAAGGAGGGAGGCAGGCGGGGGGTATTCGGCGAACGTTTAGGGTTCACTGGCTTCTGGAGTCCTCGCTCATACGCATGACGCCATGCCTCGCTGTATGAATATTTATGAGGAGGATACTGCTGCAGTTGAGGCGATTCATCTCGTCTGGCAGGAGCTGCGGTGCTGCACAGGAAGTGATTGCGTCTCACGTCGCCCTGGATGTTTCTGGATTCCAGCCAAACGTGGCTGACTCCGTTTGTCATCACCCAACCGCAGCGGCTTGATCGTCCTGTTTGTTTACGGCAGAATAGGGCTCCGGGAGAATAAATATGGTACACGGTTGCAGCAGTATACCTGCACCTGTGTGACCACGCCCCCTGCCCTCTCACCTCTAGATGCAGCTTCAGACCACAGTTACTTAGGATAAAGGACAGTTGCTGCAAGTATTTGCCTCAGACATTAAAGCACTGCTGTTTGGTGCACAGAGGCTTTGTTATGTTGAACCACGATGAAGTCAAACTGTTGCAACACCATTGGAAGCACACTATTGCTGATTGTTTCTGTCTTGTACCTTCAGCCAGGTTTCTATAATGGGGGAAAAATTAGGAATTAGGGCATAAATCTCTATTTAGAAGGACGAAGGTCAGGCAGGCTAAATGACATCCGTCCATTTATACCTCCATCCTGTTTCAGCTATACGGACAGCGCCACACCAACACTCTGCAATGTCAATAATCAGCACAGGTGCTTCAAAGAATAATGATAACAATTTCTTCCTACTTTCATGCTTATTTGTCCAAAACAGCCCATAAAACATCCACAGAGCCCTCGGCCTTCTTTCCCCTGCTAGTTTCTTCACTGCCCAAGTCTTTCACAGTTCTGCGTCCTTTTGCAATCACCACACCGTGGTCTCCACACCGTTGATCCGCCAAAATGACTTTAGCCATGTTAGTGTCCGACTGTTCGGGTGGGTTTGAGGAAATTCAACAAACTTCATTGTTTTTTTGCCATAGTACCAGATTCGTCCTTGCAGCTGAGAGCAGGCTTTCTTAATTCAAACCACAGTTTCAAATTACAACATCAGCTCATGTGAGGAGCAAAAAATTCCCAAACTACGCACATTCCTGAAGTGCCTTCTCTCTCTCTCTCTTTCTCTCTCTCTCTCGCTCTCTATCTCTCTCTGTCTTTTCTAAAATCAGATTTAAAATACATCTAAAACAGGCAAACAAGGTATTTTTGTGCAAATTCAGAGGGAAATAAAGGCCATCAATACAGGAAACATTTACATATTTTCATAGTAACACATGAGTTGTCGGATCCAATTAAATAGGTTCTGGATCCAACGTGGGAGGCAGCATCTGGCTCAAATTAAGTCCTGTTAGTATCACCTTAAGGGTACTGGTATTGGTACTGGTATCAGATATTCCTAATCACAACCAACACCTGATGCTCATGTTCTCAGATTCACCAGCTGGATACAATAAAAAGTTTTTGTGGGTGAGAGAAAGACTTATAAATTGAGTTAATGCAGCTCAGTCTGTGGCTTCAAGCTGCAGCGAGTCCTGAAGATGTTCTCTCTGTGTGTGCGTGTGTGTGTGTGTGTGTGTGTGTCATGCAGTTCAGTATATACCAACAGTTTTCATCCCGAGGCCACAAAACTGCACGGCTCTGCATAAAAAACCTTTTCATTTGTTCTCCACTTTTTAATCAGCTCCAAATTTCTCTGCAGACAAAAAGTAACGACACCGACAACAAAAGGCAACAAAGCAGAAAATAAAAATAAGAGAAAAAAGTGGCAGGCAGGAATAAAATAAGTAAAAACCAATTAATGTAAAAGCCTGCAGGAGTATTAATGAGGGGGATTTAAAGGTGAGCGTGATGTAGTGCTCCTCGGGCAGGTAATGCAGGTTCCAATCATGAATAATGTATGAATGTCAGAGTAGAGCAGCTGAAGTTAAATATAGACAGCAGAGAGCACAAGACGTAAATGAAACGCTAATGTTCAGAGCCGAGACAAATTATCTTTCTGTAAATTACTCACAGAGCTGTCTTTTTGTTTTTTCACCCGGCCGTCTGAATAATGCACAGACAGAAGCACATCCACAGACTTAATTAATACACAGCCAGGCTTTCAGGCTAAAAAGGCAACAAATCCAGGTTGGAAAAACATTGCTCAGGTTGTAATTTAAAAACAGAAATTCATCACTGCTGAAGGAGGATTTTTATTTATTTATTTTTTGAATCTCAAGCTGCTTGGATAAGTGACAGATTCTTTCTTCATGTCAGTTTGTTTTATCTCAGTTGGAGTTGAGTTTTTGGGCATTGACACATTCTGGACTGAAACTTTGAACATGCAGGATCAGATTTAGGATCAGTTTATATGTGGAAAGCCACTGTTATAAGTTCTAACTTAATTTTTCAAATTCATATACTAAGGCCAGGCAATATGGCTTTAAAATAATATTGCGATATTTTTAGGCTATATCACAATACACAATATACATCTCAATATTTTTAAATGTCCTTTATACTTATGTTAACTACTAAAATACAAAATAAATTAACTGCAGTTAAAATAAAGTTAAATAAAGTAGCTACTGTCAAATGATTGAGTTAAATACATGAATGAATGAAGATTCAAGTATCTGTGGTAAAAAAGAAATCATACTAAAAATAATTTTATGAGCATGTTGATGAAGGTCTTTTTTTTTGTTTTTGTTTTCTTTGTTGTTGTTCCTGTAGTGTGAAAAATATATAAAAATGCTTTACTTAGTAAAAATACTGAGTAATACAGATGACTGTATGCCTGCTGCTAGGAAGTAAAACCAAATAAACAAAATGTAAATGAATAAATAAATACATAAATATCAAACTGATTGGCAATATGAATGCCTATCAGTTTACTGTTACATCTCATTTAATCTGGTTTCAGTGGAAATTTCAGGTGTCTCATGATGGTCTGAATGAAAATCTACAGAGAGCGTAAAGTCACCTACATCTGCCATCATAAAATCTATATTCCACTTCAAAAACCCACAACTGATTAAAACTCACTCTGAATTCAAAGTCACAGAAATGATTCAAACCTGAAATATGACATTCAACACCTTATATAAATAACAACTCTACCTATGGGCGGCAACAGGGTTTGAGCGAGTTCAAGGAGAACACAAAATGTTGTTTTGTTGATAAAGAGGCTTATGTGGGTATTTTTTATGTGTCATACTTGCCCTTTTTTTCATTCCCACTCAGCTGTGTTTTGCTTCAGGTCGACCACTGACTGATAAATGAAGCTCTGCTGTACCAACACACGGGAAAGCTCCATGTGTTTCTGTTTGAAATATTATCTCAGATTTGTAAATGACTTTCTGTCCACCGCAGGAGTGCAAAACCAAATTAAACTGAGCTGAGCAGCAGCTAACATGCCGTTTTCACTCGTTCACCCTATTAATCCAGCACTCCTGGCTGTGATTACATACACAGTCTTTTTCATTTGGCCAAGCGATCAACCTCCCAGACCCCTGCGACACACACTTCATCTGTTACGGGAACACAGAGTCCAGGGCACCAGCTTCACACACTGTATGAGCTGACAGCTCATACAAAACATACGTAAAACTCAGGCCCCATTCAGATCAACTAGTCCCAAGTCAGATCAACTAGTCCCAAGTCAAGATCATTGAGGCCCAAGTCAAGTCCTACGTCAAGATCAATGAGGCCCAAGTCAAGTCCCAAGTCAAGATCCATGAGGCCCAAAAAGTCCCAAATCAAGATCAGTGAGACCCATGTCAAGTCTAAAGTCAAGATTAGTGAGGCCCAAGTCAAGTCCCAAGTCAAGAAGTCAAGACCAACAGCCAAAGTCAAAGCAGGGAAGTCCCAAGTCAAAACTAAATAGTTCGAAGTGCCAAGTCAAGACAGAAAAGTCCCAAGTCAAGATCAATTAGGCCCAAGTTAAGTCCCAAGTCAAAATCAGTGAGGCCCAAGTCAAGTCCCAAGTCAAGATCAATGAGGTCCAAGTCGTGTCCCAAGTTCAGACCAACAGCGAAAAGTCAAAGCAGGGAAGATCCAAGTCAAAACCGAATAGTCCAGAGTGCCGAGTCAGACAGAGAAGCCCCAAGTCAAAGCCATCAAGTTCCAAGTCTCAAGTCAAGACAGGGAGATCCAAATCAAGACCAACAAGTCTCAAGAGAACATAGGGCAGTTCCAAATCAAGTCCGGAGTGAAGACCAACGATCCAGGTCAAAATAGGGAAGTCCCAAGTCAAGACCAACAAATCTCAAGATAAGATAAGGCAGACCCAAGTCAAGTGAAATACCAGGACAATTAAGTACCAAATCAAGACCATCAACTTTCAATCTAAGTACAAAGTTGAAACCAGCAACCAATGTCAATGCGGGCGGACACAAGTCAAAACCAACAAGTTCCAAGTGCCAAGTCAAGAAAAGACATCCCAAGTAAAGACCAACAAGTCTCAAGAGAACAAGGCAGACCCAAATCAAGTTCCAAGTGAAGACCAACAACCTAGGTCAAAAAGGGGAAGTCCCAAGTCAAACCCGGAATGCTCCAAGCTGAGTCCCAAGTCAAGATAGAGAAGTGTCAAGTCAAATCCCAGTCAAAATTGGCAAGTCCCAGGAAAAGTCCAAATCCTAAAGTTTTGAGAACTTGAGAGGCCTAAAAGCCTGTACTTCACTGCATGTGAAGTTTTGGTAATTTAGTAATGGCAAATCTGTTTTGGAGTGTGCACAACTAAAATGGGAAAACTGTACATTGGTCTTCTAATAATGGCTGGTGTGACCCATGTTATCTTGCAGACCTACCGGAGGTTCTATACCTGCTGCCCTGGATATGAGCTGGGCCATCACAGGTGCTTTTAATCAGTCAATGCATGTTGTTGACCTCCTGTTGAGGATAATTTGTTCCGGCCTACATCTAACTTTAACAATTACCTTACTTTACAATCTACTACAGGTCTAGGCTGTGCTGGCCTTAATGAAACTTAATGATTGGGAAACATGGAGGAGTCGGATTATGAAAACTGATTAAATACACTGGTATTTCCTCCTTCATAGACAATTGATAGGTGTTTGGGTGGGTGGATGGATGGAGGCTCAAATTGACATCTCCTTGGTGTTAAAAGCCTGCTGTTTCTCTAATGGAACGTCTCTGACTTTATTATTCAGCTCCGCTTATTAATGAAAAGGTTTTACTGCTCTGAGCTTTTAGCTTTAATGTGATTCTTGATTAAATTTAGCTCCTCTTCCTTCCATTGTTTGTTCTTTTTGCAGTGTTTGGGGTTTCTTTGTTGCAGTCTGCTGGAAAACCTTGAAGAGGGTTGAAGACTCTTAATCAAGCTGTGGTAGAAATAACACTCGGTTCTTTTTAATGAATGCATCTCCCTCACTCCACTTTCTAAAAAGCAAAGCAGAGACTAATAAACCAGACGTGCATCTTTCTGGTGTGTTACTGTGGTGGGTGTAAATCATCTGTTGCCAATCTTCCCTTGTGTTCTTTCTGTCTGTCCTCTGAGGAGACTCCCTAAAAACTTGGTATTTCACCCAGGATGGAGCATTACATCCTGCCTCAAACAGGAGTCTAAGGAGTCTCGCAAGCAATAGTCTTCTACGTCTTCTTTTTATCAAAGGGTGGTCCATCCTTAAAAAAAATAAACAAAAAAACCCCAAATATCTGTAATACCAGAACAAGAGACTGCACGTTGAAGCCACCATCTTGCTACTACCGTTAACTTGCGTTGAACATTGTCCAACATCCTCTTTTGAAGACATATCCCTAATTATAATAATTCAGCTCAGATTGGTGGAAGTGGAAGTGTTTTTTAATGCCGAAATCACTGACCAACAGGCTGGTAAAAGGGGTAAAAGAGTGCTGTATGCCTGATCTGCATTCTCGTCAGCTTGCATTTGTTTGCGTCGTTGCTCTTTGGATAAGATAGCATAACCATTATCAGAATTATCTGTATTAACCTAATCTTTCTAAAATTACAAATAACATTGTAAGAATATAAAAGTTCTAAAAATAGATACAATTTTTATATACAAACAGATGAATGAGTTTTTCATTTAATGTCTAAATCCCGAGAAAGCACAGAGAACAACTATTTCATGTTATCCAAAATAAATTATTTAACAAATATATATCTTTATCAATATTTCTTTTAACCCTTTGAAACCTGGATTGACATTACAGTTCCTGTGCAGCATTAAGATGCCTTTCACAAGTATTTAATCCTCTGAACCCCGAGCATATTGGTTTGAAGAAACATGGGGGGAAAAGGCAAAGAGGCAAAAAGATTTTTTTTTTTTTTTATTATTATTATTTAATCTAGGGAAAAATGTTGAGGGTAGTTTCTTTGTAACTAACTAATTTTTGGCTTATGTTGCTAATTGCCTTCTTCAGATGATTTTAATAAAATGTTTAATACAATATTTCTATTATTTCCTGATCACATTTTCTCCACTTTTTAATTTCAGAACATCATCATACAGAGTTGAGAGACCCTCATCCTTCGCGTCCTGCTCTGGAACATTAATGATCAAACTGATTGATTCTGCTGGTGGACTGATAGAAGGAAGATGGTTCTGTGCTGCTGAACATGATCAGTCCACGGTCTCATAATCAATATCCGTATATCAACAGAAAGATTAGGAATTATTTCCAGCAGTAGACAGCTGTCTGTGATCATCAGACTCTTTGTCAGATGATCAATAACTTATCACCAATAGAAGGGCAGAGTATCTGCTGTTTCAGAGGTATTGATCAGCAGGGAGCTTTCATTTATTCCATTTAAAGCAGATATGGGTCAATAACACAGTGGCATGAAGAATTCTGTAAGACCAGCACAAGGCTGAATCACAAAGTTTGGGGTTTAAAGGGGAAAGAGATGCTGCCTCTGAGTGGTCCATCGGCAGGACATCGAACCCCAGGAAAATGTGTGTGTATCACAGCATGAGACAAAATGAGTCAATAAAATGTGCAGTAAGAAAACATGCAACAAGATGAGGTGAGACGATAACGATAAAGATGAGATAGAGAAGACTAAACAAGGTGAGAGCAAAATCACAGAACAGGGTAAGAAAAAGAAGAGATAAGAAGATAAGATAAGAAAAGATGACTTGAGACAAAATTTAAATGGGACAGAGATGAAATGGACTATGCTAAATGAGACATGACAAAACTATATGGGATAATACAAATTAAAATTAGGTAAGACAGGACAAGAGGGGGCGAGATGGACTTGACAACACAAGACAGGAAAAGAAAATATGGGATTACACATTAAATTGGGTAAAATGACATAAATTGGGATTTACAACAGAATCAGATGCAATAAAATAAAAAGAAAATCAAAGTAAGACAAGATGAGATTTATAATAGCATCAGATTAATCCAAATAAGTCAAGGTTAGGAATGAGGGGACAAGATGAGACAGACAGACAAGACATAACAGGTGATATTAAAAGAGCTTTACAAGACAAGAAGAGATAAGATTAGGTAAAATAAGACAAAATATGAGAAGTAAAGAGAGACGAGATATATCAGGTATGAATAATATGAGATATGACAATATGAGTTGAGAAAAGAGTGATATGATAGATAAAATGAAACAGGATAATATGAAAATTACGACTAAGTGAGATGACATAAGACAAGATAAAATGAGATAGAACATGAAAAGGTTTGGGGATTAATAAATTCCTAAAGACGTGATTAGATTAGATGCAACATAATTAGATGAGATATGAGCAAATGAATAGGCATGACGCTGAAATTTAAAATGAAAGGTAAAAGTTAAGTTAAGTTAAGTTTCTGGTTCAAGTTAATTTTCTGGTAAAAGTTAAATTAATTTAAGTTAAGTTAAGAAAGACAAATGTAAGGAAACAAGATTAGATAATATTGACTAGACAAAACATGATTTGAGTAGATGACATGAGACAATGTAATTCAAGAAAGTAAAACCAGCATAAGAGGGGTTTACACATGAGATGAAACTTTAGAAAAATTACTTAAAGTCTCCAAAGATAAAGTCAACAGGTATAATATATATAAGGAAGAAATTAAAATTGATTTTGTCTAGAATATGATGCCTATGATCCATAAAGGAGATAAATATATAAAATATTGAAGAGACAATTTGAAAACTAAAAAAAGTTATACATTTAATAAATGTAGCACAAGTTTTCACATAATATATGACAATACAACACACCCAAGCAGAATGTACACACAGATACAGACCAAACAGACAACAAAGTGTTGACTTCTGAGTGGTGGACAGTAAAAACAAATCCTCCTCCGGATAACCACAAAGCCTCAGAGATAAATCTGCTCAGTCTTAATACTACCCACAGTGCAGATTCCTATAACATTGTTCAAATGGCCACACCCACTAAATACACACACACATTTCCCCATAAAGACCAACAGAGACGGGGGATGAATGAGAAAGATGGAAGCACTCAGAGAATAAAAAAAAGCAACAGATAATCAGCAAGAGGATTGTGACTGTCACTTTGTGGTGCAGGAGAAAAAAAAAACTCTTAAACACATTTTTTATTAGAGCTGCTGATTTTTTAAAGGTAGAGAGAGACCTTTGTACACCTCACGCCCCCTGAAACTATGAAACCTGCCATCAACAACAATAACAATAATGTGCTGTAATGCATGAGCAGCAACCTTAGGATAACACTGCTCTTTATGGCTTAAATGCTTCTTTTTTTTAACTGGCAATGTCACTACTTTGGGCCAAATTGAAATAACTTAACAACTGTTTGATAGATTGTATTTGATAGATTGTATTAAGAGACCTGGATATAGCACTCCTATAAAAGTTGCTCAATGGCACATAATGCCAATAAAGCTCTATTTTCAATGGTCACCCCATTGATCAGCACTGCTTCTGCAAAAGTGGGCCCAAAGAGCAGGCGCACTAGAGACTTCTACCAGCCAATCCAGCTACTTCTGGTTTAGCACTCCAGTAAGTTGTATGTGGATAAAATTATTTTATCTTGTGGCTCTCCTAGATTGTCCAAATGTTATCGGACTTAATTAATCAGATCCTAAAAAAAAATTATCCACTGATTTACAGATGTGTCTCTCCCAATGAAAGTCCATGAGTAAAAGTCTTTTGAGGCCCAGTGGCACCACACAATGGACTTAAGAGTTGTATTTCCACTGTTAAACCATGGCAAAAATTTGCTGCCAAGCCCAGCACACCTCCTGGGCAACTGGTACGGAGAGGTTGCTGGATTTTCAGAGCATGACCGTTTTAAATGTGCAGACGATCTCACAGAAGAACTCTCTGCTCTGTCAAGTCCAGCAGCCTCATGTTAAGTTTAATGATGAATCATTGAGTTCAAAGCTCAACAGGAATAATCTAATAACCTAATCTAATAATAATATGCAACAACGAAAACAAAGATGATGCATTCACCCCTGTTTCACTTCCTCAAAGGCTCCATCCATCTTCATTTGGGCAAAGGCTAAAACATCCTGACAGGAGAAGCAACCATGGAGAAATTTCAACAGTGTTTCAGCTATGTTTCTGACTTTCTAAGCGTCCCTCAGCCTGTAAGGATACTTTTTCTTCAACATATTTTCGTCTCAAGTGATACGACTCATTCATTTTAGCAAAGGAGTGAGACCGTTTCACCCACAAGTTCAATCTGACTTAACCTGTAAAATAATTAAGTTCTTAGAAGCAATGTCCAGTCAAGGAAATAAAAGCTGTTCTCTGTGTTTCTATAAATGCAGCTGAAACAATACGACCAGCAGAGATGAATCGATGCTGATAGGTTGCAATGAGTGCAAGGCTGATGAGTAACAGATTCTTGCAAAACCTACCTAATCCAACACACATCTATTACTATGCTGCAATTTCTTGGTTGGTTCTTGTTACTTATTGGCCAACATGTACACAGATGCCGATATATCTGCACAAAGCCAGAGACCAGGGATGGAATGTACTAGAAGGACACAAGGGAAGGTCCTGTACAAAAGGCAGGTGTTCTATTTTATTTCTAATTCACCTTATGTTCTTAAGACAGATGCAGTGAGGTTGTTATTAGGTGAGCTATAATGTCTTAACCGCAAATTTCTGGTGGAAAGTCCACAAAGTTCTCCATACATTGTGTGCTCATTAATTGGCTGGATGATGGACATAGGGATTGTCGCCTACAGTTGTGTTTTTCTCCTTAAAGTGTCTGTCAATGACAACAGTAGTTGCACAACCAGGCAGGCTACAAACGTCGAAATCCTATAGAATCTGCCTCTAAGTCTTAACAATTTCAGCTCCTTGAGTTTCAAGTCATTCCGCAACAAATTCCAGGCTGAGGGTGCAAATTACCCAAAAGCCTCTTTTTGCAATTTCTGTGTAAGTGTTTGGGACAGAGAGAAAAACACAAGGTCTTAAGAACAAAATGAATACTGTCCAGTACTTTTTTGCATAATAAAAACACATATGTGATGTGGGAGCAGACTAAGAATTGGATTACATATAAAGATGTGCCAATAGAAGAGCCCAGGGGTCACCAAGGCAGGCCATTCTACCCAAGAGTACAACTCACAAATAGTGAGTGAGAGCTTTACAGTTTGAAATGAACCTCAAGGACACATTGTGAGCTGTACGAGGTGGCTGTGGCTCAGAGGTAAAGCGGGTCACCCTCTAATCGGAAGGTCAGTGGTTTGATCCCTGGCTACTCCGGGCAACATGTCAAAGTATCCTTAGGCAAGATGCTGAACCCCGAATTGCCCCCAAAGCTGCGTCATCTGAGTTTGAGTGCATATGATTGATTACTGAGTAGCAGGTGGCACCTTGCATGGTAGCCTCAGCCACCAGTGTGTGAATGTGTGTATGAATGGGTGAATGTGACAATGTAATGTGAAAGCGCTTCGCGTGGTCAATAGGACTAGAAAAGCACTATACAAGTACAGTCCATTTCCCAATTACCATTTATCGACCATGTGGAGACACTGAGCAGAGCACAAAAAATCACCATAGTCCTACACAGGTTAAAAAAAAAAAAAAAGATGCAGCAGCAAGATGCTAATAAGCTACAATAGCTTTGTCTTGGTCATTGGTGTGAACTTGCATGCCAAAGTTCACCAAAGTTCAACTCAGTGTAATTGGAATCAGTTGGTTTTAATGCAAAAATTACTCGTGTGCCCTGGTGAACTAACAGCCTGAAGGTTTTTTTAAACCAACCAAAGACGCTGCCCACGGATTAACCCTCCCTCAGGCAAAGTAGAGGAACTCATGTGTGAAATAACCTGCAAACTGTTGGCTCTCCGCGTTAAACAGACAGAGCTCCTGAACACACCTGTGAAAGTGAGCAGGAAGTGCTGCTGAAAAAAGTCTGCTGTTCAGTGAAATTCCTGAATCGGTGTGTATGAAGGTTTCATGAATGAGTTGGGAGGAGGAGTGTGTGCGTATGTGTGTGTGTGTGCGTGTGTGTGTGTGTGTGTGTGTGTGTGTGTGTGTGTGTGTGTGTATACTGTAGTCTCCACACAGATAAATGCTCGGTCTGAGTAAAATATTCAGCAGAGGATTTTACAGCTGAGCTGCTGAAGGAATATAAACCACACACATACACACAGCGGGGGGACTGCTCAGCTGATCCAGCAGCTACTGTGTGAGTGCATGCGTGCATGTGCGTGTGTGCACGCTCTCTCCTATCACCAATTAGCTTAATTAAAGTGTTTGGACATAATTTATTGACAGCAGGAGACTCACAGAGAGAAAGTGAGAGTGAAGTGAAAGAGAGAGACAGAGAGAGAGAGAGAGTGAGTGAGTCAGCGCAGCAGCTCTCCAGTGTGTTTGTTCAATCACCAAAATGATAAAGCAAACCAACAAACATTAACTGATTATTAAACGATGCTTTGTGATATTCAGAGTGAACTGAACTATCGCTCCATTCAAGAGCTGGTTCATCAGTCGAAGAAATATTGTATTTAGAACACAATATTTGACAGATCTAATCATATTAAAAAAAATAATGATATTAATTAAAGTTCCAAAGCACACCAGGAAAACCAAGGTTAAGACTTATTTTATTACCAGCTTACATTAAAACAAAAGGAGTGAAATACGCATTTCGAAAAACACTTTATCCAATTCACTCAGTGCTTAGTCTGTTTTAAATAATCATGTACTAATAATGTTAATGTTATACATGTACAGCACATGGATGATTAGTTCTGTCACACAAAATGCTTATGCTAGTCATTAGTTTTGCAGGTATTTTGTCAAAAATCAATATATTGGACAAAAATTCATGGTTGAGACATTTCACTAAAAGCCAAAATGTCAACTTGCTGGTGGGAATTGCATAAATTCAGCAGGGTTCATCCTCTAAGAAACATGACTATCTGCACAAATGTGTTATTTATTTATTCATTTAGATAGACAGGTAGATAGATCGATTTTTTATTATTATTATAAAATTAAGACAAGTAGCCCATTTTAGCCCATTTTAATTTGATGCCATTTCTGCCTAAATGCTGCATCTTGTAAGACAAAGAGACCATGATCAGACTGGATTTTTATAAGTGCAATTATCAGCAGCAGCCTGCTCAAACCCAGCAAAAAAACAGTTCAATTTGAGCAGAACCCATATAACACCAATGCAGCCATTCAACCCTTTAAAACCTGGCTAAGTTAATGGTAAAAGGTAATTCTAGAATACAACGGAACAATCCTGCACCTTCATACAGCATGCAACATTACCTATGGATTTGTATTATAATGTACAGTATATTAGTGTATTATTGTGTTGTGTGGTTTGGCTATAAGGTAAATTGTTTATTTTGGGAATTAGCAATGCATTTTTCTGAAATTAGCAGCCCAAATCTAATCACTCATTGTCATTTTCAGAGATCCTGAAGGTAAAACGGACACACAAGCCATTAAGATTGACTAAACCTGCTCAAACCAGCAGCCTAGCACATGTTTAAAGCTGCTTCAATGTGGTAAAACATCATCAAATACAGTTAAAACCTCAACAATTCTGGTAAAGTCTAGGAATCCCTGATGAAAGCCAATCAGACCCATCAAATCTCATTACTCTGGAAGCAATTTAAGGCAGCAAAAGTCCTGAAAGATGCTCTAACCTGCTCAAAGCAGCAAATGATTAGACCCACTGAAACCTGCTGAGGCCCAGTAAAGTCCATCTAAACCAGTCAAATTTGCTAGTTAAAATCGAAATTAGTCAAAGAGTTGCCTGAACCTGATTGGTCTCTGTAAAACCTTTAATTCTGTCAGAAACTGAAAGTAAAACAGCAGCAAAGCCCAGCTCAAACCAGCTGCTCAACACATTATGTGACTGTGAAGTCTGTAAAATCCACTTAAACCCAGTAAAACCAACATGAAATCATGCGAAAGCCATTAAAGGGGCTTTGATGGGTTTCGCCCACAGAACACACAGAGACCAAATCTAACCAGTAATAGACCTGCAGCCCAAAAATGATGGCTGTGAATTTGTTAATTTTTGGGGTGAGGTGAAAGTAAAATCCACATTTACTAAGACCTGCTCAGAACGGCAATCAAACCCAAGATCAGGCAAAACAATGCAGACATCTGCACCTAAACAGTACAGCAACATCTGCTCAAACCAGCTGATTAACATGTGAACAGACTACTGTGAAGTCAGTAAAACCCACTTAAACCCAGTAAAACCAAAATGAGACCATCAGTGACCAGGTGAAGCCCAGTAAAACCCAATGAAACAATAAAAGACCAAATTAAACCCAGTAAAGCCCAGTCAGACCTGCAGCCTCAACCTGATCAGTCACCGTAAACCTTTTCATTCTGGCACAAACTGAGGGTAAAACAACCGCAAAAAACCCTGGAAGATTCAATACAACCTGAACAATGCAGCAATCAAACACATGATAAGGAAAAACCTGACACTACCTAATGAAAGGTTGGACCCAGCAGCCTAAAGATGAACAGCTCCAACAAAATCCATTGTTCTAGGCAAAAATTGAGAGTAAATTACTGCAAAATCCACTAAAACCTGCTGACAAACAAAAAAATCAGACTGTGAATTCAGCAAAATCCACTTAAACCCAGTAAAACCAACATGGTCAGACCAGCAGAAACCAAGTGGAACATAGTTAAGCCCCGTGAAACCCTAAAAGACCAAATCACATGTGGTAAAGCCCAATTAGACCTGCAGCCTAAAAAAAAAATTGATGCCCGTGACTTTGTTTATTATTGGAATAATGTGGAGGTAAAATTCACTAACATTAACTAAGACCTGCTCAGAGCAGCAATCAAACACATAATCAGGCAAAACCATACATGGTAAGAACCAACAGCCTGAACCTGAACCAATAAAATCCACGATTCTGGGCAAATCTGACAGTGAAACAGCAGCGAAAACTGTAAATTTCACTAAAATCTGTCCAATCCTGCTAATTTACACACAATCAGACTGTAAAGCCAGTAAACTCCACTTAGACCCGGTAGAAGCAACATGATCAGACCAGCAGAAACCAGGTGAAACCCAGTAAAGGCCCATGAAACACTAAAAGACCAAATCAAACAGTTTAAAGCCCAGTCAGACCTGCAGCCTAAATCTGATCAAGCCCTGGTAATTTGTTATTTGGGGGGTGATGTGAAAGGTAAAATCCAGGAACACTCACTAAGACCCTGCTCAAAGCAGCAGCCTCACACTTGATGAGGCAAAATCATACAGACATGGTGAGAACCAACAGCCTAAACCTGAACAGCAATACAATTCATTATTCTGGGCAAAACTGAAAAGCAAAAAAAAGTCACTAAAACCAGACTGTGAAACCAGTAAAATCCACTTAAACCAAGTAAAACCAACATGATCAGACCAACAGAAACCAGGTGAAACCCAGTAAAGTCCCACGAAACACTAAAAGACCAAATCAAGCCCAGAAAAGCCCAGTCAGATCTGCCAGGATCTGCAGCCTGAACCCGATCAGTCCCTGTGAATTGGGTATTTTTGGGGTGATGTGGAAGGTAAAACCCAGGAACATTCAGTAAAAGCTGCTCAGAGCAGCAGCCTCACACATGATCAGAGCCGCTGAAACCTGCTGAAGCCCTCTCAAATCCAGTTAAACCCGGTGAAACCCTGCAGCCTGCAGCATGATCACACACAGTAAACCCCATTCAGACCCGGACTCACCCGGGTTACAGGCAGGGGTTTCAGCTGCAGCCAACGCAACAAATGTGTCAATTCTCGTTTGGTCTGCGGCAATCACATACGCACGCACGCGCACACACGCGCGCGCGCGCACACACACACACACACACACACACACACTCACTGCGGGATGGGAGGCAGAAATAACGCATATATTTAATTTTTTCTCCACTTACCGTGCGCTGTGGTGTGCGCAGCCAGCAACCAGCAGAGCAGCAGCAGCAGGTAGGATCCTCCTGTCCTCCTCCTCCTCCTCCGCACCAGCACCTCCCAAACATCACCAATACATCCAACCCAAAGCAGCTCCATGCTGCCCTGCTCCAGTCCCGATGAGCGCGAGGGGAACACAAATCCTGCTTGTTTGATGTCTTTTTTGGGGAAAATCCTCCACAGAATCCAACTGTCAATTAAAACTCAAAATAATAAGAAAAAAAGCCCCCACAGGATGGTGAGTCAGGAGGATGATGAGGAAGAGGAGAGAGAGGGGGTATAACAACCTCTCCTCTCCCCAAAATAACCCTCCTCGATCGGGCTTGGATCCCCCCCAAAAAAAGAAAAAAAGAAAAGAAAAATTCCCAAAACAGATACGCACGCTGTTAGTTTCCTCGTTTTAGGGTAGAGAAATAAGTTCCACGAACTATGAAGGCAGAGTCTCCATCACTCCTACCGGCGCGCCTGATTCCCATTCACACTGATGCAGGGAGGGGGGAGATCCACGCTGCCTTCCCGGAGGTCTGCTCCGTCTGCCGGGGAGGACGGATGGAGAGGGTCGGAAGAGGAGTGTGGAGGGAGCGAGTGGAACCCTCTTTCTCTCTTTTCTCTCTGTAGGTCTGTACAGCTGGAGAGAGAGAGAGAGGCGGAGAGACCTCGGCAGAGCATGAAGCTATTGATCTACAGAGGCTGGAGGTAAAGCCCGGAGCCGGAGCAGGAGCGGGGTGGAGGAGAGGCAGGAGCCCGGCAGAGGAGGCACAGCAGCGTAAAGAGATTAGCTGAACTCTCCTGCCCTCTCTGGTCACACCAGGAAGTTTAGCACTTCAATTACAACTGTAAGGAAAAAAAACCAGCACTCATCACTTTGTGCTCTGTTTCTGATATGCAGAATTTTTAACTTATTCCTTGTATAATTTGATATGTATGGAAGACCATTTCTGCAAAAAAAAAAAAAGGAAAATGATGATGAAAGAAAAAAAAAAAAAAAAAAAAAAATAATAAAAAAAATATTTAAAATATTTTTAAAAAAAATAATGGTGAACTTTAAGAGTTGCAAAAATTAAAACAATCATGCTAAATCAATGTTAAGGTACTGTAAGACTATATAAAAGTAGACTTATTTATTTATTATTATTTTTTTAAACTTTCCCACTGGACAAAAAAATAACACAAAGAAAATAAAAGAATTATATGTTAGCAATGGTAAAAAATAAAATAAACACACTAAATCAATGTTAGGGGTCAGGGTATGAATGTCATGTGACTGTCCTGATTCAATTCTTCACTATTTTCCATTCAATCACAAAAAGAAATGAACATAAACAAAATTCGACTATTATTTTGAAATTTGTTTTCTCAATTTTGGGTAAAAACCAAACATTGGATCATGGAAAAACAGCCCTTAACTTTTGTTTTCTCGTTTAATGGTTTAAAATGAGTACACAGGCCATTTTCTCGTTTTTCATGCAGTTCAATCCCATCTGAAAACAAATGATATTTTCATACCCTGAACCGTTAGGGTATGCTAAGACTAAAAAAAAGAGATACAAATGTTGACTTTCCCACTTAAAAGAAAATGCCAAGGAAAATAAAAGAATGATATGTTAGTGATTCTAAAAATTAAAGTAATCATGCCAAATCAATGTTATGGCATGCTAAGACTAAAAAAAAGGTAGAAGATAATTATGCTCACTTTCCCACTGGAAAAAAAAGCAATGAGATTCTAGTGATTGAAAAAATTAAAATAGTGTAAATCAGTGTTAAGAGATTCAAAGACTAAATAAAGGCAAAATAAATTACTTTCCCACTGGAAAAAAATGCTAAGAAAATATGACAAAATTTTAGTGAATGCATAAATTAAAATAATCATGGTAAATCAATGTAAAGGGATACTAAAGATAAATTAAAATAACATAAAATAAAGGTAGAGGCTAAAAGAATCTGTCACAGTTAGTGTCCTGACTTTTTGGGGAAGACTGGCTTTAATATCAGTAAAAGACTCGATTAACCCTTTGAAACCTGAGCAAATTAGATTGATTTAATTCCAATAAATAAATAAATAATAGAAAGAAGACAAGGATCCCCTTAACAGGAAAGGACCCCAAAATGAGTAAAAATCAATGGATATCAGAAAAATATTAATAAATGTATTAATTTATATATATATATATATATATATATATATATATATATATATATATATATATATATATATATATATATATATATATATATATATATATATATATTCAAATTGTAGGAGCATTATTTGGACATTTGGACATGGACAAATTTTTCCTTTTTTGTTTTTGTTTTTACTGAAGTTTGCGACACATGGCCTCTTATGTGTTAATGTCCAGCTCTGCGTGTTGTCATGGATACATTGTATACAAACCCATAGATATATATTATCAGTATCTGCAGATATTGACTTTAAAATGAAATAACACAATTGGCCAACATGCTGATTTCTGACATCACAAAACAATTTTTCTTTTTTTAGGTATTGAAAAAACAAAACTTCAATCCTAAGTTGAAGTATTTTGCACAATGAATAAATATTACATACATTGAAAAGCATTGTATTTTATGGGCCATCACAATAAGATTATACAGAATATGATGTTAATTAGAGATGATTACAGCCGTGATGATCACTAAAATTAGGTCGATATAAAAGTGGATATATTAAAATCAGTTAATGGCCAAGTGATTTGTTTTTATATCGACATATTGACAGGAAAAATAGTTTTCTATATTTTAAAGTGATAAACGACATGTTAGAGCATGTAAATCTACTTTTGTGTGCATATAATCATACTCACTGTTTCACTTGGTCGGTTTAATTTTGAGAAGATTGTGTTTTCTTGATTTTGGAGGCTCCTGTTTTCTGTTCCTGTGCTGCTTTTCCTCATATGCTCAGCCACACACCTGCTCTGCTGCAGCCTCATAAGTCCTTCCTGGTCCTAAGTTTCTCCCAGCCAATCAGCTCCTTTCTCCTCCCCTTTTTCTCTCCCTGCACTTCATGCTCTCATCAGTCTGGTTTGTATTTAAATGAACAGTTTGGAGTTTTTTTAAGTGGGGCTGTATGAGGTATCCATAGTGAGTGTTTAGATGTCAGTGCCCTTGGTTTGAACAAGTAGGCTGGAGTCTGAAGACCTTGATCAAAGCCACCAGACTCCATTCAGAAAAACACTCATTTTAGCTCACTGAACACAGGACACAGCTGCTGGCTTTGATCTTTTAGTTTTTTGTATTATTTTGTGACTTTGGTGAATCTGAACTAACCCTTTAACCCTTTGAAACCTTAGGCAACATCACTTTTTTGCCATACTATACTTATAATCCACTTACAATTGTAGAGTATTTGAGGAGCAAATGTTGTGCATTTTCCACCACAACTTTTATTTTAAAGCGTTAGTTACTTTTCAGATTAGAATTAAAAACACAAAATAAGATCAAGTAAACTTTCATGAAATAACCCTCTGAAACGTCACTTTTCTTGTGCTGCTTTCAAAGTATTTAAACCATTGAACCGTGAGTAAATTGGTGCCATTTCTTTCAAAAACATGGGAAGAAGGCAATAAGGGAAGAAAGAAAAAAGCTGGAGAAAAACAATAGTTATAATTTTGATAATTACATATTTAAACATTTCTTTCAGAATTATTATTTGTTTGGGGTTTTTTTTGTTTGTTTGTCTTGTGTTTTTAACCAATTCCTTGCAAAATTTGGGGTTATTTCTTGTTTCATTGCTCATTTCCTTCCTCCCATGTTTTTTTTTTTTTTTTTTTTTTTTTTTTTTGAGGAAATCAGATTTCAAAGGGTTAAAAGTCACACAATAACACAAACAAAGTAACTGTTCAAGGCAGTATTAGACCAGTTGCTCCTGCCCTCATTGTTTTTCTCAATGGAGTCTGGTGGAAATCATTGTCTGATATTAAATACTCTCAATATAGGGGGCATGTGCCCCATTCCAGTCTAATTCAAAAACTCTAAACTATCTCTTTAATTCCTGTTTTTCAGTTCTGTGTTTGTTGGCTCCTTGTTTTGGTCGTGTAATCTTTAGTGTGGTCTTTCTCTGCTCCGACATGGAATAAAGCGTGATCTGTTTGAGTTTATTTGGGTCCACCTGCTCCACACCACATAACATCTGGCTTGTGTCTTCAGGGGGAGAGGTTACAGTTGGCATTCATTTCCAGGAAAAATGACTGCAGTAGTCACAGCTATTTAATGGCTCCAAGTGGCATCCTCCAGGGCTCAAAAATTAAGCCAATGTTGAAGTGCCAAAAAGTGCAGTTCTTTGAACTCCACTTGTGGATGGCTCCAGAAGTCAGACAATCCCGATAGACCTCTCTGATAACCCATTGAAACCTGAGCAAATTGGCTGGATTTCTGTAAAACATGGAATATATGGATATATATCTCACTGGCCTCCATGCTGTTTTCTGTACTATTTCAGGAGAAAATGGGATGTTAGTATCTTGTATTTCAGAATTTTGACTTACTATAATATTAGACTTCCGTAATACAGTCAAAATTATGGCTTCACTCCCTCTCTTTGTTTTCATGTAGTTTCTCAGAATTGTGAACTATAAGTAAAATGTTTGACTCAGAGTATCGCAACTTAGACTAAGTTTTCAATATCTTTAACTCATTGTCTCATATTTCTGACTTATCGTTATATTGTTCAAAACATTTTGGGCTGTCATTTAAAGTCACCAAGCAGATTTACTCCAACTTTTACTTAATTTATTTCTTTTCCTGGCAGAAGATAAGAAGTTGTATTTCTGCACACTGTCAGCTGTCAGAGTTGTCAGACATTTGAAGTTCCAGATGACAGTCCCTGAATGGGATTTCAACTCTTTCTCTTGCTTCTTTTGTTTTTCCAGCACACCTGTCTGCTAAGGAGGCATTTAGTAACAGTGTATCCTGTGTGAAACCAATGTCAATATTGTTTAAATACATAATCTTACACAATTTAAGTGCAGTTGTCACATAATGTTACGTTACATAACAAATGTACTTATAACCCATAAGAGGCTATTTTTTCTAAACCTAACCAATTCGTTTTGTTACCTAAACATAACTGCAATCATTTCACAACATTAACCGTGAGTTACAGTGTGTTTCAGCAGTGTGGCCTGTGCGTTGACAATTTGTCGGTATTTGACAACTTGAGAACAGGTTGTATAACAAGACTAAGAGTCTACAGTTGTGCTAGTGGCTCTGTGAGGCTGCATGTAGGCACACTGATGCTTTGAGTGAAATGCTAACATCTGAATGCTAAAACGCTTACAATGAAAATCAGCACTAGTTTAGCGACTATACAGACCTGACAGACCAGCATTTTCTCATTTTGAACTCATCAAATACCCCCGTTTTGACAGTTCTTTCGGCAATGCCAAAAGGCACTTCTCATGTTCACATGATAAGCCCCAGGGCAGCATCAGTTGAGAATGCGGCGAGACAGAACGCGTTGTTAATATAGGCTGCTGGATAGCCAGACGACACCTGCCAGGTTAGCCTGAGAACACGGCTGGACAGAACCTTCCATGTGCGCATGATGCACAGCAGGATGGCGTCAGGTTGAAATGCCGCAGGTAACAATGTAATATAAGGAGCGCAACACGGTGACAGGGTGACATGGTTTTTTCTACACCTTACCATGTGCCTCATTCCCCTAATCCCAACCATCCATGGCAGCATGTGCATTTGTTGACATCCCTGCGTTGGATGCCACTGTTGCCTAAACATAACCATGTGCACAGTAATATCAACATGTGCATTTGTTGACATCGCACATCTTCATCACAGTTGCAGCATTCTGGAACATAAAGAGCGGATACAGAAGGATTCCTAAAATGTAATAGGCAGACGTGAAAGCCCACTGCAAAGCAGCGGTATGTGATGACCTGTGATGAATGGGGTGAAGAATGTTCTGGACAGACTGACATTGCTATCCCTAAAGCCACGTTGATAGTGACTGAAAAATATGGAAAACCAAAACAACATAAAAAAAATAAATAAATTAGACATCATAAGTGAAAAGTAAAGCCTTTTTTAATCACCATGACCATGTCTGCTTTTTACAAAAAGTAAGATGAAGATGTCCAATCAGTCCCATATTATAAGAATGATTTTGAGAATCCCACAGTAACCACCTGGTATGTTAAATACAGCACAGCACTGCAACCTAACCATGAGTTAAACACACTCAACTTCAGAAACTTCCAGAGAAGAGGAACACTCTGTTATTTGTGACTGTACACAACTCACACAATCACACAAAGAAACGCACACCCATACACACACAACACATCCATAGTCAGACATGTCACGCAAAGACACAAACCTCAAGAGAAAACGCAGCGGCTCATCAGTGTGTGTTTCTGCTCTCTGTGTGAGTCTGATCAGCTGATAACAAACTCTCTCCCTCCCACACACATGCACACACACACACACACACACACACACACACAATTACCTAATTACTGACTATCAGACTGTGAATTCACAGCAGACTAAACACTGCAGCTCTGTCTGTGTGCATGTGCACGGATGTGTGTGTGCATGTGTGTGTGTGTGTGTGTGTGTGTGTGAGAGAGAGAGAGAGAGACTGTCTTCATTTCACATTGAAAACCCTCCAATAGGAGCCAATTAGAACACAATATAGCTGATAGCACGTATTTATCAGGCTGCTGCCTCACTCCCCTCCTCTCCTGGTGGCCATGATGGAGGTCTGCATCTTCACTGACAGGCTGACAATTTTCACGCTGGAAAAGATTTCCCTCATCCAGATAAGACAGCGTCTGGAGGAAGACTAATCGGTCTAGCCTGATTGAGGATGTATGGCTGTTCGTATTAAAAGTCCTTTCATTCAAAACCGTTATGGCCAAAACCACCTGTATTCCTGTAAGTGAGCTGTCCACACCCATTAGTAGAGCACACACAGTCTCCAAATTTTCACGCACGCACATGACATTGAGAATATTTCTACTTGATGGAATCTTCTTTGGTATGATTTCTCCTTCTTTTTCCTTTCTCAGTTGTACCTTCTCCCTCTGTGTTTTCATCACAAAGATCAGCAGCTCAGATCTACCAACACAGCGGAGGAGAACAATGAAAACCCACAACGTGTGTGTAAGTGTGTGTGTGTATGTATGTGTTCATCCAAACGGATATTAATGTCAGACGGGAAATTAAAAGCCAGGCTTGTGAAGATTTTGTGTGTGTGACCAGAGAGTTCAGTCCAAGGGTCTCTGGTGGCTGCCTGACAGATATGAATACACTCACACACACACACACACACACACACATACACACACACACACACACACATTTACTGTCTTAGCTCTGTGGTCAATGACGCAGCTCAACGCCGCTGGACTTGACAAGAAAAGACAGTCACCAGAGATGTCACAAACAAGTCCACAGATTTGTTCATTAGAAAAAGGTCTACAGTTGTCTTCTGTTTTGCTTGCCTGGGTTCTCCTCTACTTTTAGTTTTCAATCTTTCTTGTGATGTCATTGAGGTCTGCTTAATAATATAATAAATAATAAGATATAGAAACATATATACCACGTTTGCATCTGTGTGGGCATCAAATTGGGTCTAGATCCAGTACTAACTAATATTTGGAACTGATATCCATTTAAAATAAAAATGAAAATCTTTCCTTCAATTTTTAGAATTGAGAGTATAACAAAGTCCAACACAAAACTTTAACTAAATGCCTTTAGAAAATGTTTAATCAAAAGTGAAACTTTTAACATCATGCAACTTTTTTTCATAAAGTCAAATGAAATTTCTAATTAAAAAATGAATTAATAAAAACAATAATTGTGGCAATATGGTAACGGACCATGTCATCCCACCACGACATCATCTTACCATGTACATTTGTTGACATCACCATAACAGCATCCCAGAGTATAAACAGCTGACACAGGAGGATACGTAAAATGTAATAAGTAGGTGCAGAACGTCACTGACAGAATGGCACCATGAGCTGAGATGGGAACATGTTGTAAATACAGGATTCCTCTGGTGAGGAGGTGTACGACATCATATGTGACAGCTGTGGAGAACGCCACATCAATGAAATAGCAGGAGTTAAAGTGACAGCGGTAATGGGGGACAGGTGAGGGTAGTCAGGGCAGGGCAGACAATAAAAAGTGGTAGAAAAACACAAAAGGAGCAGGAAGTGAAGTGATCTGAAACAAGAGGAGAGATGAGTAACAAAATGAAACAGGAAAGACTAAGAATGAATGGTTAGTGAATCAAACAAAGGAAATCACTTACCTCAGCTGAAAAGCAAGTGATTGGACCTTAGTTTTTTTTGTTTTGATTCTGTTTTTTTGACAAATTATTTTAACATTTGTTAACCCTTTTAAACTTTGAACATCACTTTGCTGCTTTCATAAGCCTTTCGTATACTGTAAAGTCTGACAAGTTGAGTTTACTTTAAAAAATATAGGAAACTGTCTGTGTTTTAGCGCATACAAACATATTGTTAACCCCTGACTGCAATTTATTAAGGTTTGTGTTATGACTCTTGTATTTTATCTCTGCTTCTGTCTATTGCTGTTTCTTGTTTAAACTGCTGCTCTGCATGTTAGGCTTAGTGTGTGTTGTTGCTTCATGTTGTGTGCATGATAATCTGTGCTAAAAAGCTCTATGCTGTTGCTGAGCTGTTGTCTTGTTTTGTTGCTGTTTCTTGTTGCTTCACATGGCTTGTGTTCTGTCCCATGAGTTTGTTGTGGCTGTTGCTGTCTTTATGGTGCCAATTTCTTGCAAAAGGACTGTAGTTGAAAATTAGCTGATGGTTAAACTTGTACATTTACAGAAATGTTCATCAATGTGTGTTGCCCTTATGAATAAAATAAATGAAATGAAATGACACGAAACTTGTCCTGAAAAATGTAAGTAAAAATAACAATTAATCTTAAGTTATGTTTACTTTATGTCTTATTGATTATTATTGATTAAGATTATTTCAAGTTAGATCAACTTGCAAGATTTTATAGTTAAAGTATTAAAACTTGTGAATCATCAAATCTGTCTTTCTTTCAAAAGCATGGGTGAAAGGGAAATGGGCAAGAAATTAATTTCAATACATTTATAGATTTAGAGAATTATTTTTTATAGAGCTAGGGGAAAATGTAGAGGAGAAGAAAGTAAAAAACTAGGGGGAAAATAGTTATAATTATCCTAATTCTGTATTTTAAAATATGCTACAAAATTACTATATTTTTTAGGCACTATTGACAGATAATCTCCCTTTTGTCAGTTCCTTTGACTTTGTAAAAGTATGTTTCAGGTCATTTTCTTGTATTTTTCACAGATTTTTTTTGCTGTTTTGGGGATAATTTGTTCTAACGATGCTCATTCTTCATGACTATGAAAGAAATTAAGTCAATCTGCACAGGATTCAAAGAGTCAAAGGTATGGTGATGATGTCTTCTACTGGTGTAGAGATTTTGTAATTTTTCACAGTAAATTGCTTCACAGTAACAGTAAATACAACTCGAAAGACATTTTCAATAGCAAACTTTACTAAAATCATTATAAAAAGGAAAGATAAATATAATGACAAATACAACATATTTTTGTTTACACACACATAAATGATGTGTAGTCAGACTCACAACAATAAAACCACTTCAGTTTATTTAACAGGAAACTCAGTGAAACTAAAGACAACCCATTAATTGGATGTAGATAACTATACCCAAAAAGAAAAGTGCCAGTTGTTGTGTCTTGTTAGTGTTTAAATAACAAGATCTGAATAAACGACTCCCAAAGGTCAAAATCTGAATGTTTACAGTTCTGTGAGGACATCTGAACTCCATAAACTCTCATTAAACAGTAAATTAAGAGTTTAGTTTGCCTCTTCAACACAAAAACAATAATTATCTTGGATATGTATATTTCTTCACACACAAAAATTTCACAGTTTATTAATTTAGGAGTCGAGTTCTTTTTATTACATAAAATATTCCATTCTTTCCACCCTTAAAGAAAAAAATAATCTATTTTTTTAATTAAGCCTCAAGTGTTGATAACAAAGCTGCAGGAGAAACAATTACCTAAAAAGTTGTTAACAGGTTAATTTGAGACTTTATTCTGCAGAATCATTCAGTTTGTCAAAGTAAAAGTTTTCGTTCATCTGGCTGAGCTCTCGCTTCACCAAAATGGTCCTGCATTACTACAGACACTGCACCAATCTGCCTCTCAGTCTCATGCTTTATTTATCCCCTCCTGGATTTAAGGTTTTACAATCAGTTAGATCAGCTTCTTAACTATATCTCAGATTCTTCTAGTCTTCAAACTCTATCTCCTCCACAGAGGAAGTGTTAGTCAGCCTCAGGAGTTCCTCAAAGTACTCAGCAGTTGTCTCCTACCTTGCCCGACATGGCTTGACCCAAGTCTTGCCTCCCCTTCATGAAGCATCTTATGGTTTGCCAGAACTTCCTGGAGGCAAACTAATGCTCTTCTTTATAGCAAATCCTTCCTACACCTTGTTTTTTTAGCTTCAGCATCAGCAGGAGCTGCAGTCCTTTTGGCCTACGAGTACCTGTCTGCTGCTTCAGGAGACCCTTGGGCCAACCAAGGCCAAAAGAATGCCTCCTCGTTCTCAGGTTCTCAGGTAATGACAGGCATCAACAACCTTTTCGACACCACTAAGAGCAGCCGCCTCTACAACGGTGGCTTTGAACATGGCCCAATTAGATTTCTGTAACATCCCAGACCAATTCTTCCAAAGTGGAAAGTCAAAGAGCTTGCAGACAGGGACCTCAGCCATGTGTTCTCACTTCAGCGTGGTTAAAATTTGGGTTTACTAGATCTGTCTGGCAGTTTCCCCCACCATCTGATCCAACTCATCACCAGGTGGTCTTCAGACCACAGCTCTGCTCCTATCTTCACCCTAGTGTCAAGACATAAGGCTGAAGATCTGATGTTATAACCACAAAGTTGATCATTAATCTTTAGCCTCAGGTTCAGATCAGCAGGTTGTTCCTCCCAATCACTCTACCCCCAGGTTTCTCCATGGCTGCCCAATTGATCATCGAAATCTTCCAGCAGCAGTGCAAAGTCTCTTGGTGGTATCTCTTCCAGGATGCCACATAAAGAGTCTAAGAAGGCTGGAAACTCTTTGTGCACAACCAAAACCTTTCTCTCAGCGACTTGCAGTTGCAAAGAGGTGACCCTGTCATTCTCTGGCGAGGACTCCAATACAGCAGCACTCAGCCAGGGGCTCTTGAACATCCCCACACTCACTCAGCGCCTCTCACCCTGGGCAATTCCAGAAAAAAGTTAAGTCCAGCCTCCCATGCAAACTCTGGTTTCTCTCTTGCCAAGGGACATTCAACATGTTATTCCAAATCTCTCATGTGCATGTGGATTTCCACACCACTAGACACATTCTTTAGCACCAAGGGTTGATGCCTGTGGGTTAATGGGAGGGAAATAAAACTAAAATAAAACTGGGGTGGTAATAAGATATTTTAGGTACAAGCAAGGCTACACAGTTTTTTGGGGGCAGCTGTGGCTCAGAGGTAGAGTGGGTCATCCTCTAATCGGAAGGTCAGTGGTTTGATCCCCAGCTCCTCCGGGCAACATGTCAAAGTATCCTTGGGCAAGATACTGAACCCCAAATTGCTCCTGATGCTGCATCATCGGAGTGTGAGTGTGTGTGAATGATTACTGAGTAGCAGGTGGCACCTTGTACGGCAGCCTCGGCCACCAGTTTGTGAATGTGTGTGTGAATGGGTGAATGTGACATGTAGTGTTAAAGCGCTTTGAGTGGTTGATCAGACTAGAATAGCTCTATACAAGTATAGTCCATTTACCATTTACCATTTATACCATGTGTTTAACTGTTGCTGTTTTTTGTATTTTTGTATTTATTTATTTAGCAGGACAGTGTGCAGAGACATTGAATATTCTCGTAGAATATAAAGATGGCTGCACCAGATTTAGCGTAGCGCTAATTTCAATCTGTAGTCCTCGCATAAAAGACAGACAACATTTTTAAAGTTTTTAAACATACATGCATAGGAAGGCCTTGCCCTAGGTTTTGAAATGTTGTGAAACAGTGAGTATTAACTTGGAAACTTCTGGAAGAGCTCATAAGCAAATGCAAGGGCAGTCAGTTAGGACTGGATGGGTTTGCTGAACTGGACCTGCGGAAGACTGTGTCCTAATCACAGTTCAGGATGTGTAGTTCACTGTCAGTTTGTAATTATCCGTGTGTCCACTTTGTAAAATAGTCCATGCTGCTAATGCTCTTCATTTTACACAAACTTATCACCACAGTCTGACAAACACAAAGAGCTGCAAATGTAATGTGTTCTTTAATGGGGGATAATTAATTGGATTGGCTTCATCCTCATGCAGCACAAGCTGCACAAAATCACAGTTAGCACACAAGAAATTATTTTAATTAACTTTTTATATCATCTAAATAGAGTCAGGAGGAAAGTAAAAACAAAGAAATGATTTGGGCTCTGATCTTTTCTCCTCTTACTTTTTTAAATCACAGTGTAATTTATAAATGTATTAAATTCTAATTTTAAAAGCAAGAGGTCAGCTGACTTACATTTCAGATGGTATGCTAATTATTTTAGTCACTTTAGCGTTTTAGACAATTCTTAATTACTGCATATAATTTCACATGTAAATTGCTGTTTAGAATGCGAACTCGGGCAATGACAAGCTGTTGTATATGAAAATTAAATCTCAAAGGCAAACACAGAGGTTGTGAAAAATTACTCATTGCATTCTGGGAAATAGAAGTTGTTCATGATAAAGCCCCTTTTTTCCACTGTACAAAATAGCCACTAGCACCCCACAACAAATGGCTTTTGTATGTAATGGGATAATTTATAATCGGCCTTCATTCATGACTACATGTCTTTGCAGTAGTCACTGGTATTTATTGCCTTACAACTGCAATCGATGGAAATACAACATGCTGGTGTATGCACAAATTTTAGCCTCTTTGCTGACGAGATGCAACATGTCGAAACAAAATATCAACTGTGTACACCCAAGCAGCATTCAAATATTGTTCCAAATCAGACTGCA
The DNA here is from genome assembly GCF_008729295.1 of Plectropomus leopardus. NCBI lineage: Eukaryota > Metazoa > Chordata > Actinopteri > Perciformes > Serranidae > Plectropomus > Plectropomus leopardus. The sequence continues at coordinate 3,045,718 of NC_056482.1, read as the reverse complement.
CTGAGTTTGAAAGAGAGACTGTATAAGTAAGATATATATAAAAAGAAGTAACTGCGACATTATTACTGGCCTCCATGCTGCTTTCTACTGTTACATAACCTCTTTTCCAGCCTGTCCGTGATGTAGAATGGGTCTGCATAAGTCTGCATAGTAGTGATTTTTTCAGGTAACCAATTAAAACCAAACTTATCAGAAAAACAAACACTTGAACATACATTAGGCTTATAAATGCTACCTACAATGACAGAGACCATCTGTATTTGTATGTATGTATTTGGTGTGTGCTTGAGTTTTCACTAACATTGAGGGAGGGGGGGTGGTTTTGACCTGTACTGCAGCCAGCCATCAGGGTCGATCAATATGTTTTTGCTTCACTTTCGGGAAGCTGTCCAAGCCCTCAAGAACAGTGCTGGGCTTTAAGGCCAATTTTGAATAGTGGCCAAAAATGGAATTGCAACATCATGGTCTGTCACATGACGCCATGGGGCCCAGAGAGACTTTCCCCCATAGACTTCCACTGGGAAAGAGAAATTTGTAAAATACTCCCCATTCAAGGTGGCACAAACTAAACTGGAAGTTAGCTGCTCAGCCGCACTGGGCCACGCTTGGCCGCTAGAAGTCTCTAGTGCACATGCTCAATTGGCACCATATTGTGGAAGATTCAGGTAATTTCAAAGAAGAAATAGAACGTTTTTGGCTTCATGTGCAACTGAGCAACATTCATGAAAATAAACATGCTGTATGCTGTATGCAGGTCTCTGCGTATGTCCATGGAGCTGTCACATTTTGCACATTTTTGTTTATGCAGTCTAGGGTCCATACTCATGCAAGTATTGAAAAAAAAAACCTTTATTATTACCTTTGCTGTTGCTTTCTTTACAATTTGATACTATTGCAATATTTTACAACTGTAAACAAACATAGGTTATAGGTTGGTTTGTGTGAGACGATTTTTAATTTCTTGTGGTGCTACGGCTTCTGTTCTGCAACCAAGGCTCAAATCTCAGATGTTGGTGTGTCCCTGAACACACCAACAGGAAGACTTTTCAAAACAGTTTCTGCTCTCAGGGCTTAATCACAGGATGACAGAAAAGCTCAACAAAAGACATTAAGTTGTCTAAACACTGCCTGTGATTGATTATCTTTTTTTATAGCAAGTTTCAAGCCTCTGCAGATTGATTTTCATGGAAATGTGAAAGTGAAAGCAATGGCTGCCTGGAAGGAAGAACATCAATCTAAAAAGTGATGGATGATTTGGGAAATGATCAGCAGGAATGCAAAGAGGAAAGAATTTATTGGTCGTATGTTCAAACATGTAAAATACTTTGAAAAGTTGAAACCAGTTCCTGGTACCAATTATCGGTGTTGGCCAGACTATGGGATAAAGTTGGCCTGTTCGAGGCCAGAATCAATACTCAGAGGTGTTATCAGTTTATTAGCAGTGGTGGTGTGCCAGCGACTCCCCTGATAAGGTTGTAATGTAGCCGCAGTCCAAACAGCAGCTAAATGGACTGAACAAGCTGCTGTTTGTGTCTGTCGGCTGGAAGTCGGATCGTATCTGAAAAACAAAGAGCAGCAGAGAGACGGCAAACATAGAGGAGGAGAGGACCGAGGCTTGAATCAATGCTACTCAGCCAGGGAAAGAGGGAGGGGATAGGTAAAGTCAGCAGGAATGTGAAAGGTACAGGAATGAAGAGAGGAAAATGAGGGACAGAGTTAGGCTTTTGATGAATGAACTGAGACGAAAGGCGAAGGGATCGGATTCAATTATGAAAAACATCTAAGAATTCATTTCAACATGGTGAGTTGTTCAGAGTCAAACAACACATGGGAAACCAAAGACAATTTCTTCCTCCATCACAGGACATCAGTAGCTGGGTTTCCACTACAGATTTGCACAAAACTTAAGTGATATTTTCGAAATTTCAATAAAACACAACTGCGAGATGACTGCGTTTCTACTGAGTGATGTTATGCGACTTCTCTCGCAATGTTATGGGACTTTCCTCTCATGATAACATTCCAGTAACCATGGTGATGGATGTACAAATAATTGGTAGGTTTATTTCTATTACAGCCACTCATTAAAAGCTAGCTCTTTGTGTCCTATAAAAGTTAAGAAGATCTCAGTCTCTTTCTCTGCCGACACATACCAAGTCATGTTTTGTAGAATGTCATTTGACTTTGTTCTGCTTTTTCTTCTTCTTTGGGTTTAATGGAGGTTGGCAGCCATAAAGTCGCATTACTGCCACCCAGTGTTACGCATCATGAGCTATAAAAGTGAAAAAAGGTGTTTCCATTCCACTTTTGTGAAATATTGGCTAATTTGAATCGCCTGAAATACCACGTAATGCATGCGTAAAAACTTTTTTACGATAAATGGGAATTTTTTCGACATTAGGCGTGTTTCCATTAGGCGTATTTTGTGACAATTTAAATGTGAACTTTGAGGGTAAATGGAAAAATGCATCGCGACAGCTTTATCACAACATTTCCAATGTAGAAGCTTATAATATTGTAAACATCTTCTAGGAACTGCTGGCAGCACTGAACATACGCAGTAAATGTGCAGCAAAAATACAGACTGTATAAAATAATGAAAAAAGCCACCGTGACTTCACCCGTTGATTTGTGCACTGCAATTATTAAGCCATGAGTTTGGCATTTTGGTCGTCCTGATCATGGAAATTTGGAGCTACAGGTATATCTGGAGTCAGTCCTAACGCCTGCTGGCTCAGGAGAATCAGTGATTCAGTCACCTTCTAGGCTAATTCGCATGTCAAAGTATCCTTTAATGTTTCTTTCTGATAAAGGAACGATATAGGAAACAAGTATATACAGTATGTGCTTAGGGAATTGCAAAAGCAGTTTTTTTTTTTTATAACCTGCTAATAAAAACATCCCTCTACTGTCACATGCCCATTCTAATGGTAACCTTGAAACAAACTTGCAAAAGCAGGTTGCCAGTTTTTGGGGGGCTTTTGATTGAGATGATAAAATTTCATCTGCTGAGAAAAAGAAAAGGAAGACACAGAAACGTGATTCCACAGGGGAGAAAATAGGAACAAAGTCCCATTTGTGGTTTCTCGCTGTTATTAAGAGCAGAACAAATTGTACAGGTAAGATGAGGACTCTTAAGATTCTTTATCAACATTGATCTGAAAGGATGCACACAGACAGTTAGATATGAATAAAACACAAAGTAAATAATTATCACGCTGCTGTCTGGAACACATATAAAACAGAAGATGATGAAGACAATAAATGTGGAAAGTTAAAAGTGAAGTTTTCATTAGGTCATCTGTGACACAAAATGAGGTCACATATAACAGACTGATTCATTATGGACTTTTAAACGGAAGCAAATATATCGCCACTCACACTCACAAACTGTCTGTTCACAGGCTCAAAGGCCCTGCCCCCCTCTCCTCCTCCTCCTCCTCCTCCTCCTCCTCAGTATTCTGGCAGCACTGGCGGTGAGCGCTGCCAGCGCCTATCGATCAGACATTTAGCTGAATGTTCTCATCGAACAGCCGGCTGCTGCGGACGAGATGCACGTGGACAGACTGGGAAATAGCCTCTCTCCTACACACACACACACACACACGGACACACAGAACAAATGAAGAGAGAAAATAAATGAGACACATGTACGAAGGCAGAAAGAGGGAAGTGATATTGCTGACCACTGATACACAGCTAACTAATAATTATGTACTAATTAAAGGTGCTGTCAGCAATTCTAATCCAATTCACTTTTCGCCATATAGCGATTATCTCATCATGATCAGCTAGCTGTAACTTATGCATGGGCGCTAAAATATATACTATATATATCAGGTGTTCATACATAGCCCTGGCTCTCTCAAGTTTCCACGGCCATGAAAAACTTGGACTTGAAGCCATGGAATATAACAATTACTAATTAATAATTTTCCAGGCCTGGAAAAGTCATGGAATTAGTAGAAATCATTGGAAGTATGGGAAAAATTGGTGGGATTACGCTTCATGCGGTTATGTTTCAGCAACAAAAGCACATTGCAACCAAAGCTGGGAGGTCATCAAAGGCACATGTTGGCACAAATGGTTAGGATTAGGCAAATGGGATAAAGGACAAATGGTAAAATGAAAAGAAAAAAAACACATTTAGACAGGAAGTGAGCTCCAACCATTGCCAGGCAAGTTTGGCAAGTATTCTTTTTGTTTAATTATGGGTCATGAAAGATTTTTGAAATTTTGTCCATGAAAATGTGATGGAACCCTACTTTCTCAATGGAAAACAGAATGGCTTAGACCAAGCTACACAACATTATGCTGGCTACTCCACATTTTTGCCCAATGAAGCTACACCATGATAGCAATGAATTATAAATAACATCTGGAATACTACTGAAGCTTCTGAGGGAGCACTGACAAGAGGGGTGTATTTGCTTGAGTATTGAGTTCAAATGTCAACAATCTTTCTCCAGAAACACTGGCTACATCTTTAACAATTCACTTATACACTTCATGGCCTAAAACTCTTAAAACAATAGCCCTCAGATAAAACAATGAGCATTAAATTGCTGCTGTAAAATCTTCCATTCTCCAGAGAGGCTTTTACACCAGTTGTTGAACCTGGCTGCAGAGATCTACTCCCACTCAGACACAAGAGCATTATGTTGATGTTGGATGATATCTCTGAGCTCTCACTTGCTGTTCCAGTTCATCTCAAAGGTGTTGGACGGTGTTGAGGTCAGAGCTCTGTGCAGATCAGCCAATTCATTGCAAACTTAAGTGGAAAAACCTTTTTTTCGAAAGGTTAAACACAAACTGTTGATGCAAATTTGGAAGCATGTGTCTAAAATATCATTTTGTCCATTTAGCAAAAACGTCCCAGCCAACATTTGTATGTGGGGGCCCATGTGGGTAGTAAATGGGCTGAAAAATGAGCCCTATATTGGTTTGTCCAAGGGTTACATAATGGCCCCAAGTCAACTGCCCAATGGAGTGGGTTTACCTGTGTACCCCAGATAAAAAGCCCATTATTAGCCCATTTTTGGCCCACTTTATACCCAGGTAGCTCTAAAATAACTTACGTATGTGGGCTATTGGCATGAGGGGCATTATGAAACTCATAAACAATCCCATATAGGGCCTGCATACAAATGTTGGCTAGGTTAAAGGGGACTTATTGTACTATTCTATATATTGTGTCTTAAATATAGTGTTATATTGTTTCAGATAATGAATTAAAGTATGTAAAATAATTACTACAACCAAAAACCTCAGACTTCAAAATGATCTTGATTACCAACAGTTTTTTACACTCTAGATACAATACACCGTCAAAGTGTGTTAGATTTCTTTATATGCTCACTTGCTTCACACATGGTCAGTGTATACCTCATATAGCCTACACTGCCACATGTAGCTACATGCTAATGTCAGGGAGATGTGTAAACTTTAGAAGGTCGAAGGAAGGTAGAAGGTAGATTTATTAGTCATTTTTTAAACCATGTTTAGAAAACGAAATTACTTTCATCCTTGATCCTGCTCCTTCCTGCAGTGCATTTTCTGAATTTGCATCAGAGTCTTGTGTCCAAATGGCTCCCAAAAGGTCCGCCCATCCAGTGCAACAGCTTGATCCTCTGTGATGATATGCGCAGAGCAGTCTCTGATCTTCCGTTGCTGAGTAAGCCTTAATTGCATCTCATTCCCTCCACTTTCCTGCGACCGGACATTAGTCAAAAGAAGGCTTGGTAGAGGAACAGCTCTTGGTCCAAGTTGGGTCAGTCTCGCCCTGATGCCAGCTTTCCTCCCTCTCTTTGTCTGGCACCTTGGTTTTGTTTTTCTCCTCTGGTCTGACTTGCCACTCGGCACATACCATTGGTTAGGATCCTCTTGGGGCCTCTGCGTTCAGCCAAAAACCCACACAACTTTTCCCAATGTTGATTCCCAGTGCTTATTTATCATAGTAAAGTCGTATTTCAGCAGAAGGGGTCATGGTCAAGGTGTCGAAAAAAATAGAAAAATACAGCAAAAAAGTAGCAAGGATTTGAGGAGCTACTGGCTGCTGCATCTACATGTGCTGCTGTCATCATAGCAAGTCGGAAGAATCACAAGTGGTGTTCATTTGTGAAGATTCTCTTGTAGAACAATGTTGCAAATGTTATAAATTTCTCCCCAATTTAGGATCATATTCCTGCTGGAACATTTCTACTGATTTTCAAAAGCATTTATTGGTGATTTTTCACAGTAGAAAATGCATCTTTTTTCCATTATGCTGGCTTCCTGGCTGCGATGACAGCGCAGAGACACATGCCCCCAGAAAGTGCAGTGGGCTTTGGAGACAGTTTTTGTAGTTTGGTCCGATAAGATTTGGAAAGAAAAACTATCAAATTAATAATTTTATACCCACTTAAGTAAATGGGTGTCATAATGGAAGTTTGCCACTCAGCTGCCATAAATCTTAAGTGTGCATGCTCTATGGGCTGCAGAGTACTCAAGTGGCTGATAATCCCCGTATCATCAAGTTAATTTTATATGTATTGAACCATTTTAGTTTCAATGTGCCACTGAGCAAATCTCCTAGAAATTAATAGGGTGTTCAGTGCTGTAACCAGTTCTCTTAATACATCCATATGCAGAGCAACCAAGTCAGGAAGACCTGGAAATGCTGACCAATCAGAGCAGACTGGGCCTTTGAGGATGGAAAGAGGCATTAAAACAAAGCCTAGAAGCACACCTGACTCCCGGTTGAAAGTCCAGGGTTTGTTGGACCCATCCACTGCCACTCCTGCCCACCATATATGCAATCTTGTGCTCCTTATTTTACGTCATTACCGGCAGCATTTTAACCTGACGCTGCCCTGCCGTGTTTCATGTGGACCAACAGGTTCCTTCCAATGGGTCGTGGTACAATAACACCATGGCCGGTTCTGTCCATCAGTGTTCTTACCTCATGGGTTTCATGCAGACTTGAAAGGGGACTTTTGGCGTTGTGATCTTATGCCAAAAGCATTGTCAAAGCAGCATTTTTTTTCGAGTTCATAATGATAATGGGCCAAAGAAGATTAAAGTGTTTTTTGATTATCAAAGCATGTAATCATGTTCTAGCAGATTTTTATTCAGATTTAACTTCACTGGAACTGCAGTGAGTGGCCACAGCAGGTATATGTGAACTGGATGTCCAATTACTTTTGGCAACAATGTGTATGAATTGGATTGGACAACAAATGAAAGTGAGGATCGGAACACAACGGAGGAGCAAACAAGACCAAAACAGAACAGGTGTGCAGGGGAGACTAACCGGGAAGGACAGACCAGACTGATAAAACACAGGTGAAACAAAAAAGGGAAACACAGAGATAGGAAGTAAAACCAGACATGACACATGAGATATGATAAATACAAACTTAAACAGGAAACAGAACAAAAGAAACAAGGAACACAAACAGAAAACCCCTAAAACAAAGTCCATACTATAATCTAAAACCATGACAGAGTGTCCTCTGTGAGTTTTGAGTCACACGTTCTGAGTAGATAATTGGTCAGTTGATCCAATTGGAGGTGATCAGTTTGATGGATGAGAGGAGCAGCTGTTGGTGAATGAAAGCAAAGTTTTAGACCCAGCACAAGAAACAGTAAAGTTTCAATTTCACAGTGCCTGGCATTCTCTGCTGTTCTGTCTGTGCCCAGAGTGTGGAGTGATGCATAACTGAACGCTATAACAGTGCACCTAAAGACCGGTCCCTTTCCAAAAATAGAAAATCAAAGCATGACAACAGATGTTTTAATCATGGTGGGGGCGCCATGAATAAATCAGTATGGGGAAGGTTGCTATTTGTCATGAGTTCAACAATATTGGTAAAGGCTTGTAAAATTTAAACATTTTGTCAAAGTTTACAAAAGTTTTTAAAATTTTCAACAACTTAATGTATCCTTATACAACAATTCATTCAATATTGAACAAAAATAAACGCACAATAACTGCTATGATATTCTACTAATAAGTGCCCCACAAATGCTGTTATGTCCTTAAGGTTAAGTTATGTAATTGAGTTACAATCGAGTTAATTAAGTTACAGAGGTTAGGTTTAGGCAAGTTAAGTTACTGTGGTTAGGTTAAGAAAAAGACAGACAAGTTCACATGGTTCTGAACATTAGTCTCTTCGGAAAATTCCTGCATTTTATGATCCATCCATCGCCCAACAATGCAAGACACTGCACAAATAGGCAAAGTTCAAATGATTTAATGTGAAACATGAAGTATCACACACAAGGGAAAACAAACAATAACCACATGAGGGGAGAGGAGGGCTGCCAACTAGACCGCTTTAGACTACTTCCTTCATATTATCATCCGTGTATTTGTCATGCTTTCCAAAAAACATGGGTTGTAGACAAATGACTCGCTTAACATTGTGTTGGATATGTGCAAAATCTGGTGCATTACTTTTTGTCAGGGAAACTTAAAACAGTGCATGAGACCTGAAAAACAGTTTCCATGAGGTTTTGACACCACATAAAAGGCAAACACGAATGTTGTATAGGTATTGCAATCAATTTATCTGAAATAATAAAATTAATAAATAATCAAATGAAATGATCAATTTATCTGAAAATATGGACAGAAAACCTCTGTTTAAGCTTTTCATGGAGCGAATGCTAGTGAAGCAAAAGTTAATCTAGCCTTGAAGTGGGGCTAGAGTCTTTGGTACTTTTTATTTCACCAAATAATGACTAGAACTTGCAACACAATCCAACAGTCAGACTGTAGTATTCAAATTTTCTTTCAATAGAACCGAGTGACCTCGTCCAAAACAATTTCATTGTTCGAACTAATTGATATTTGGCTTTGGAAGTAAAAAATACTCAGATAACCTTAAAAATACAATACAGAGGTAGTGTTTTGTAGTGTCTTTTTTTCCACTTTGTGCACTAAAATCCATGTGTATAAGATTAATATTTTACTTTTTTTCAAGTTATTCTTTTCTCTTTTTTTTTTGATGGATCCATGTCCACACAGAGACGATAACAGACTGGTGCTCACTAACCTGCAGCTCATTCAGGGTTGCATCAGGACTTCTTAGAGAGGATTATCAGCCACATAACACCTACAAAAGGCAACATCGACTTCAACAACAAGATCAACATCAGCTCAGGAGAAGGTCAACCAAACACCAGCTAAGATAATCAGAAGATACATACAACTGCAGCACAAGACAGCATTACAGAGAAGAAAATGACTGATTTCAGAGAAAAGACACTCAGAGAGACACGCAGACAGACACAGAGGCAGAGAGACACAAAGACTGTGTGAGCAGATAAATCAGAGAGAGACAGTTGTGGTCAGCAGGTGGAATGATGGAGAGGAAAGTAATGGTCAACTTCCCTTCAGCTCAGTGTGTTTGTGTGCGTGTTTGTGTGTGTTTGTGTGTGTGTGTGTGTGTGTGTGTGTGTGTGTGTGTGTGTGTGTGCTCACGTGCATGTGTGTATGTGTGCATGTGACCCCTTAGGTCAAATCCATAATGGAAGATCCTCTCCTCCATCTCACTGCTCTGCCCTCTGCACTGCTACTGACACACAAAAACACACACACTTAAATAGAAAAAAACAGTCTGTGTGCACAAAGGGTGCAATCACAGTAGATCACATGGGGAAAAAAATGTTTAAAAAATTAAAAATTACCATACAGTACCATATTAACATACATTTATATGCATGGATATCCTCATAATTAATAATCTAAATGGACATTTCATGAATAAAGTGTTGCATCAGTCCTTGCAGTGTATGCGTATAGCTTTATTTAACTAGGCAAGTGCTTCACCGAGATTAAAATTCTTTTACAGGAGTGTGCTGGCCAATATAGAATCAGCACTTCAGTAAGAGAGCCAGGCAGCCATATTCAACATCAATATCATAATTATCATCATCGTCACTAAAGAACAAACTGCAGTAATGCTGACTGACACTGAGGACTTGGGAGATGTCATGGAAAAAAATGCTCACACTAACGATTTGATTTTTTCTTTCAAAGTAATAGTTTTCTATCATGAATTAAAAATACAAAAAATAATTAAAATATACATACATTTATATTGAAAAAATAAATAAACACAATGGGATGTAAAAAACATAAATAGAAGGTTCAACATGAATATTCTGTATATTAACATATAAATGTCCAGCCTTATATATAATGATTTTACACCAAAGTGGAGCTTTCCATCTGCATCACCCCCTGGTGTATGTCTGCAGTATAGGTCATAAAGCTCACCCCTCCATGTTGGTGAACAGGACAGAGGCCAAGCAAAAAACTCACAGTACACATCAATTAAATTTTTCCCAAAGATGGTTCCTGCTGCTGAAAGTAGGTCTCATCGCCCTGATTTTTGTTCAAGTATTTATTTTTATGATAAGTTTGGTTTTAATGAATTATTTAGTTCTACAGAAAGGGGATTATCTACCATGATTGACAGCTGTGACAGCCAATCCGTGTGCTTGCATTCAATGGGGCTGCTTGTAGATTGTTGAATGGGTGTTTTGGAGGGAACTCCCCCACCACGGAGATCGCTACTGCACAGACTCCAACTCCCAAGATGGCATCGGCAGTATTCAGGATATTTTAGCTTCAATTAAGCATAGCGGGGATAAGTGGGGGCACGTCATTCATCTTTATACACAGTCTGTGCTCCTGACCAGGTTATGTTTGCCTCATACGTTACCATGGCAATCTAGCCAGGTTAAAAGAGAGCCATCTTGGTAGACAAAAAACCCTGGCTTTAGACTCAACATACAACACTAAGACACTGATCTTGCTTTGTGTTACAGCCCCCTGGTCATGTGGCCAGAGATCATATACCTTCCATCTCTGAACATATTTTTCTTAGTTGGGTTTAGTAAAGTAGAGTATGCAGGTAGAAAGTGCATCATCACACGGGGCTGTGTTGCAAACCAATCATTCACAAGGAAAGTGCAGAGGAAGGCAACATCGTCCCAAATGATGACATACGGAGTCATGCCAGGCCTCATCAGCCCTCTCTCTTTGCTGGAACCAGTCTTTCATGCAGTGCATCAAGAAATATGATGAGGCCTTTTGTATTGCATAAGTTGGTACGTGGCAAAAGACACCATCATTGGAGATGGCAGCACATATGATATTGGCTCCCTCCGACCTGGCACTGTAACAACAGCCCTCTGCCCAATAAAGTTCCTCCAGCATCTTCTCCCTTGAAGGAGCCAACTTCATCCACATAAATGGATATGTGACTTGCCCCTTCAGCTTCAAGCTCCAATTTTTATTGACAAAAAAAGCTAATTATTTCAGTTACATGTAACAGTATGGTATGATTATAGCATTACCTACACATACTGCAGTGTAGCTTCATCCGCAATATCAGTTTCTTTGGAATTGAACATCTGCTTCATTCCAGCATGGTTTGATGTAAGGACGCGATCAGTAATAAAAGTCACACTGTTGATATTTCTAAATGCTCCCTGGTCTGTACTTACTGCTGCCTGGATTTCACGCAGTCTGATCACATTGTGCACCACCATCGTATCTACAAAGATCTCTCCTCTATTTCCAGTGTGCAGTGGTCTGTGGATTTTATAAGTGGAATGTCAAAGCAATATATGGTACTCACATAGTGACTATGGACACAGTTTATTCTGCCAACAGGTCAGCACAGTAAGGCTGAAACACACAGAGGTATGCAGTAAAACTGTGCTTTACCCAGCCTATTCTCATTTCTTACTCATCATATGTCCACTTGTTGGTGCTTTATGAGTGTTATGCCAAAAGCCACCTTACATGTCCACCTGGAACACATCTGGACAGAGTCAGCTGGGAACGCGACTGTGGAGTTGTTACTATACACCAGTGGATGGCAGGATGATACCAGGCGCATCCACATGCATCGCACACAGGTGTCATCATGTGAGAATGCGGCCGGACAGGGCTGGTCCTGTGTACATGAAACATGGAAGAACGGCATCAGGTAATAACGCTTCCAATGACGACATAATATAAGAAGTGCAAGTGCGCTCATAGCACAGGTATGAGGGATGGTGGATGGGTCCCACAAATATTTGACTTAAATTCTGGAGTCTGGAGTTTGCTTCCTGTGTGGATTTGAGCCTTTTTTTATGCCTAACCATCCGTGACTTTGTTGCCTCATCCCAACAGTTGTGATGGTCTGCGTTGGTTGCCATGTGTTGTTGTGTATACATAAGGACCATGCTGTTTCATCCTTACTGAAGAACGACACCATGTGACAAGTTTGGATGAGAACGTTTTGTTTTATACAACTGTCTTTTCCCTATATAAGGCTATTCGTGTTCTCGCCTTTTTGCCACCGTTGTTCTCCCACATGCTTGGCACATAGAAGAAGATTCAGATGGTTGCAAACTGCAAACTTTGATGCCACTAAATCCCACACAATAGACCTTTAAGTAATTAGCAAACACAAATTTGTAACTCGTATGTTTATACAAAGTATGTTGAATGATTGACAGATCCGTAGGCAGTCTGCTCAGTTACCTACATGAAGTGTTCCCTGCTGCTGATGTAGTACTCAGAGAGCAGATCACACAGAGCAGTCCTCGGCATGCTCAATGCATTCACACAGAGAACATCTGATGTTTGTTTTATTATTAAAGTGAAGAGCCACAGGACATCTGTTGTCTCATTTACAAAGAGGAAAGGATTTATTATTGATCAGATCAGTTTGGATTTAACAGCTGAGACAGAGTCACAGCAGTTTGAAAAGAGAAACCATCTTCTGTCTGAAACTTTCATCATCTTTCATCTTCACCCACTAAAGCACTGTAAAACCACTGAAATCATGGTTTCTACTGAGAGCAGGAATACAGCCGCTCCTACTGCGATTACAACCCCAATTCCAAAAGAGCTGGCATGCTTTGTAAATAAGAACAGAATGCAATGATTCTCAAATTGTTTCTGACCTATATTTAATTACATACAGTACAAACACAAAATATTTATTGTTCAAACTCATGAACTTCATTGTTTTTAAAATTTTTTATTTGTTAGTTTGTTTTTTTATAGAAGTACACTCATTCTAAATTTGATGCCTGCAACACTCACAAAGGTGACGTCATTCTGTCACCTTTCTTTTCACAACACTAAGTTAGCATTTGGGAAATGAGGACACTTTTTTTGAAAGAGAAATTCTCTACCATTCTTGTTTGATATACACATTCAGTTGTTCAGCAGTCTGGGTTTATGTGAGTGTAAGTGTGTCATATTTTGTGCTTCTTACTGCGCCACACATGTTCAATGGGAGTCAGGCCTGGACTGCACTCTTTTACTATGAAGCCATGCTGTTGGAACACGTGCAGAATGTGTCTCATTGTCTTACTGGAATAAGCAAGGACGTCCCTGAAAAAGACCATGTCTGGATGGCAGCATATGTTGCTCCAAAACCTGTATGTACCTTTCCCTTTTTTGGCCCCATCCACCACCCCTCCTGCCCACTCTATAGGCGCCCTCGCACTTCTTACAATATGTCGATACCGGCAGCCTCTAAACCTGATGCCGTCCTGCTGCATTTCATGAGGATACAGTAGGCACGGCATATAATAATATCGCTGTCCAACAGTATTCACACAGTTAAAAGGGTGGCTTTTGGCATCATTATCTTATGCCAAAAACACTGTCAAAGCTGCATTTTTTAACGAGTTCGGAATAAGAATGAGCTGAAAATAACAAAAAACAACTAATTTTATCAGTTTGAACATTAAATATCTTGTTTTTGCACTGTATTCAATTAAATATGGGTCAAAAACTATTTTCAAATCATTGCAATGATCTTAATTATGGTTTACACAGTGTCTCAACTTTTTTGGATTTGGGATTGTACTTCTACTGCTACTTTGCCCCCAGTGTACCTCTCCCCCAGTACTGAAAATTACTTTGTCTCTGAACTCATCGCTGTTTTTTTCTCCTGTATTTTCTGACTTTAGTTGAAACAGTGATCGTTTATTCTTTTCTCCAGCAGTTCTTCATGTTGCCAGAGACGAAACTGAAGCAGCGAGACTCACACATGGTTTCATCATCAGTTTCAGAGTGGGTTTGTGAAGCAGGAAGCAGGGTGGAGCGATGCGTTTGGTGAACAAGCCTTATCTAATCTCCTCTGATCTGGGTTCATCTGCAGATCAATGTGGATTAAGCCTTTACATATGGGCAGATTAGCTCTTGCAGCAACAGCTCTTACAGTTCAAACGAGCCCCCAGCCGCGTCACGGATACAGTATAACTGCAGATAGGCATTAATAAATCCTGCGGGGAACATATGGAGGGGAAAATGAGGGATGTAAAGCGTGGAAAATCAACCTGAAAGCGAATGAAGAGATACGCCGCGTTCCTGCAGTCATTACAGGGATGGCAGCAAGACGTTGCGCTAATATGAAGATTTAATGGAGAGCCTGGGGCTACATGTGGTCATGGGGCAGAGAGAGCATTGAGGAAAATGACAGAGAGACACAGAGAGAGCAAGACATGGAGTAAAGATATATAACAAACTAAACCAAAAGGAAAGAAATCACAGTTGTTTCACTTTGCCGCAGATTCCTTAAGTAACAAACTCAGTCGATGTGAATCAAAGTTATGTTCCTTAAGGTTTTCATTATTTCATGCCTCATTTTTGATGCCATTTATAGTGGAAACTTTCACAGTTGTAGCCAGAAAAACATGCAATTACTTTTCTATATAAAAGCTTTCATTGTGATTGGTCCATCTCTCACACATCTGGGTCAAGGGATTCACAAGTAGTGATGTGCATACTGCATTTTGTGAAAATCATGTTTTTGTCAAAATAGAAGTGAATTATTTTAGCCTTTTCATTGTTGCCTTTTTCTTCAAATAGTAATAGTTAAACAACGTTGTCTGCATACAAACAAATTCTTATCATTCCCCTTTTACACATCATCCCACAATTTATGATTTAGGATTTTTTTCTTTTCTTTTGCCAAATCATTTATTAAATTGCAAACAATGTGGGGGGCAAATCATCCCGCTGTTTCATCCCTGGTGAGGTTGAGAACAGCCCGCTCTCACCACAAAAAATGGCCATATGGGTCGACTGTGCAAACAACTTATTACCCATACCTATGTCTATTTTAAGACGCCCTCTAGTGGACAAAGTAATTATTACAGGAGCAGAGGAAGTTAGGTGACATAGTATACAAAGCAACAACGTATACATAATGTTGCATAAAGATTGTAAAAGACCCAAAAGGTTGGTGGGAGAGGTGGCTGATGGTCAAAAAACACAGAACTTCCGCACAGGAGACCAGTGTTCCTTGCTGAGGTCAGGGTTGACGTTTTTAATGACAATACAGCTTAGTAGGCAAGTATGTGTAGCCTGTCAGATGACATACATCATGCTTTGTTAGTAACAAAAGTACTCATTTAAAGCTTAATCATGATGTTTCTCCTCAGCCTCACCACCCAGTTTTTTTGCTATGACAACAAAGTTTTGTGGTGCAACTGTGATCGTTTCATCACGCTGAGGACCTGTTTGCAATCACATGGTAATATATGTCTTTTTGGGGACAGCTGTAAATGTTGTTTTGGAATTCTAAGGAAATTGGCCTACTCTTCAATGCTCATCTAATCTTACACTGTGAGATCGCTGTAGTGCCTGTACAGTTCTATATAAACTCCCCTTTACTTTGCATTCAGTGAGTCTGGAGGGTAAAAGATACTTATTGATCACATCTACAGCTTTCTGACAATCAATAAAACATGTAGATGTTTTTGCTGATTCTATTCATTGTAATTGGAGATATTGCAAAGATCTAGACATGACTTTGCTTTATGAACCTATTTTGCTCTTCCACAAGGAGGATAAATGAGCCTCTAATCTCAACCCAACTGGTCAAAATGTTTTGGCTTTGCACATTATGCAAACCGTGGATATGTTAAATTTACACATTATTATGCAGCAGATACACTGAAACATTACATTTCAGCAATGCTTGGGTAGTCATGTTTTGGCTTAAAAATCCCCATTTCGGGGCACACTTATGGAAACACAGCCATGTCTTGGTAAAAAACATTTTTCATCCCACAATCCCCACTGAAAAGACAGCAACAGGTTGCTTAAGAAAAACATGTTTGGGGGCTGAAAAAAACGCTGAAAAAACATTGATGACAGTGCTCTGCACCTTGGCAGATGTCTTGCCTAGGGGACATGCAACCTACAGTCCCCTTTACTTCCTGATGACAAAGTCAGGTCATATATTATGTCCGTTTAGGCAAGGCAGCTTTATTTATATCGCACATTTCATACAACAAGGCAATTTAAATTGCTTTAGAGAGCAGTAAAATGTAAAACATACTTAAGGATATAGCTTTACAATAAATATATGATATGCATGAAACATGCATAAGAAATATATTTGCAATTTGCAGAAACACATATGCACAAAGGCTGGAAATCTGAACAGAAGCACAGAGAGCTGTTTCAGTGGAGACAGTGCACCCTCTGGCGTAGTTGCATTGGTGTAAACTGGTTGCAATCTGGTGCACTGCAAGTAGTTAAGGGTTCCCACAGTCATAGAAAACCTGGAAAAGTCATGGAATATCACATCACATTTTTCAGGTCTGGAAAAATTGTGGAATTTGTAAAAATCATTGAATGTGGAATTTTGCTGTGTGTTGTGGCCAGTTCATCTTCTCTGGCTGTTGACCTAAACAAACCTTTAACTGTTTAAAACCAGAGCAAAACTTTCTTTCAAAAACATGCAAGAAAGATAAAAAAGAAAAGTTCTTAATTTTTCTTTATCTTTGTTTTCTCATGTTTTTTTTCCTCTCATTTTCTTAATTGTATTTTATCCTATCTTATCTCATCTTATCTTATTCCGTTGGACTTCTTTGTTGTGATGTCCCCCTGTTCCCAGATCTAAGCTAGTCAATACAATGTTATTATTATTAGACATGATGGACTAAACTACAGAAATAAGACCCAAGCTGTGACAAACTGAGTTATCCTGTAAGGCGATGCATGAGGGTGAGAGTGGGTGTGTATTTCACAGGAAACATGAATGCCCTCATTAATGTGACAGATTGCAACAAAGTGCGAAGAGCTCCAATTCATTGTCAGTGTTGATTTGTTTTGTTTGATAAGGCCGAGGACTCCATAGGTCATATCTGACAAACAGTCACAGTGACCTGACAAAGGCCAGTTGGGGTTGAAATGCTGGTGTTTTTCTGTAAAAGCAGCTGAAGTGTTTGTTCTCTCTGTTTTTGTGAGTTCACTGTTAGACAGTCACTGTCTTTGTGCGATAGTTGCATATCTGAGTGCTGCTGTTGCTGCACTCGGTGCTGTAAACTGTCGATAAAGAAATGAATTTTATAAAAACAAAACTTGTTTCCAGTCAGATAAAAATAAATGGAAAACAGCAGCAGCGTCACACTGCGTCGCCATCGGGCTCACAGTCAGATAACTAATGTACCCATTGAATTTCAATGAGTCCCTCTGAGGAGAAATATCCTGAATAACTCAGCCTCACTGACAGCTCAAATCCATTTTATGGCACAGATTCACTTCCTACCAATCACATATGATCTGTCCTGGGATGTTCATGGCCTTGTTAGAAAAATACATTAATCCAAAATGGAGCATCCCTCCAAGAACAGAGGAAATAACACTTTCTGTTCTCTCTGGACTCTTTAGAAGCAAATAAGAAAAACTTATAAAACTGAAAATACCTGGTCAGTGTAAACATTGACCATGACACTTTCTCAAGTGGGTATTAACATGCAATCTGTATCTCATCTAATCTGTACCAGAAATGTTAACCCTTGGAAATCTGAGGTAATGACCTACTTTGCAAGACATGTCTCGAAAACTGCAAAAAAAAAACCCTCAAAACTTCTCTTCTCAAAACTTTTGAATCATTTCTCACTATTTTTTTTCGGCCATGTGTTGTTCAGTTGCTCATTGCCACCTCTCCATGTTTTTGAAAGAAATTAAACCAATTTGCTTAGGTTTAAAAGGGTTAATGGCCACATGTTAATGATGTAAATGCACACAATGTTTTGCAATCATAATGTAATTGAATGTCATTAGAATGTGGCCTGAAGCTAGAATCAGGCAGCATTCACACAAGGACACATCGCGAGGAAAGTGACACTAGCAAAACCATTGTTTTCCTATGGTACGGTTTGTCTGGCTTGCACTTCCTTCCTGCGTCATGCAAAGGTTAAAATATTCCCAACTTTTCAGTGCAAGGTGCATAGTCACACTACTCGTTTATGTCAAACTTGGCCTAGGCAGTCAAACAAATCAAGCAAGAGGCAGGTGTTACTATTGTGTAGATGGTAGACGTGTATTTTTGCAGAGCATTTGGATGTCACAGGGAATTTTATCTTTGACCTTGGATATAAAATGACATACCTTTATCATTTTATCCTGTTAGACATTTGTGTGAAATTTTGTCATAATTCTGAATTTCTGTTTCTACCATGTATGTGAGGTCACAGTGACCTTCAACCACCAAATTCTAATCAGTTCATTCTTGAGTCCACGTTGGACGTTTGTGCCAAATTTTAGGAAATTACTCTCAAGATCTTCTGAACATATCATGTTAACAAAGTGAGATGGACACAAGAGCATGGTAAGCTTTAACATTTGATCACCAAATTCATATTAGTTTATCTTTGAGTCCAAGTGGACATTTGTAGCAAATTTGACAAAATTCCCTCAAGTATGACCACCAAAATGTAATCAGTTCACCATTAAATCCAAATGGACATTTGTGCCAAATTTAAAGAATCCCCTTAAGGTGTTCCAGATATCATACTGAAAAGAATGGGATATATGTATGAGCATTCATATGGACAATCTGAAAACAACCTGTGGACACAGTTATCACTAGAGTGGAGGCATAAAAAAGTCAAGTCCTTTCTTAGCATCTGTCTAATTACAGTCTGAATTCAAAAGTATCAAGTCAGAGTCTTTTGTCCTAGATAGCCAGGCAAATCTCACACTTGAATCTGACTTAAGCCCGTATAACTTCAGTCCCCCATCTTTGCTAAATTGTACACTCTCCACTCCTTATGTCTTCACCATGGTCTCTCTTGTATAATGCCTCTTACTTTGTTGCATTACCATATCCATCTATCCAGAGCAAGCAGCAGCATGTATCTGTATCCTGCCATCTTCCAGCCTTTGATTGCCAGCTTGTAGAGCACTTTCTTGATTTTCCAGGGTAAACTTAATATTTCATGTACAACTGTCAAATGATCATATTTCTCTTTGTGAGTCCAGCTGTGTGCTGTATGCCCGATAACAGTCTGTTTTGATTTGTAACTCTGTCAGTCTCTCTTTTTGTCCTTGTGGGAAGCAGTTGATATTACACCCTCTAAGACTCAAATTAAGTTTTCATATTGTTTCTTTTCATTGGATCCATACTTCAGTAGCTCTGTGTCTGCAGGCTAGGCCGCATTCAATACCAATCTGTCTTCCACACGTGGTCGATCAGCCACAAAAGTGTTTGTGTTTGTGTGTCTCTGCACAAACTTAACCTCTGGAGAGTTTTTCAGTCTGTTTAGTTTTAAAAACGCACAAACAACCAATGGATAAGCTCCCTGACAGTACAATCATTGACTGTAACAACCTTCAACAACTCCCATGAAGCTCTGACAATGTGCCAATGGTCAGGATTAATGGGATATGTAGTTGTTGAATGCTAACAATATAATCAACATTCAGGGATTCCATTTATTTTCCAGCAGCGTTTTTTATTTGTAATGAACAGGAGGAACCCCCAGTGCATCCTCATCCTGCCAAATGCCTGTTCAATTACTGAGCGATCCCTGGCATGATGCTGATTGAACCTGCTGTGTATCTTCCCCTGCAGTGGACAACATTATAGAGTGATGATGACCACAGAAAGGCCAATGCAGGGGTTTTCACCAAATACCATGGTGAAGGGCATAAAGTATCTCTCAAGATGTCTCTTTAGCTGTATTGATGGCAAGAGTTTCCGATTCTTGTAACCCTGGCTTCTGGGTCCCAGGGGGGAGTTTTCATTCAGATGTGGATTTGTCAATGGCAGCAACAAACTCAGCAAAAACAAAGGAGTGATTGCTAGTTGCTGGCATTGTTGACTGACCTCGTCAAGCTCCTTTACAGTTTGATGATACAAGGTCTCAATCCTCATTGGTGCTGTGTGGACCAACAAGAGAGGATGATATGTGTTGTAAGCACATCATCTTTTTAACAGACATTGACAATATAGTAGCTTCATCGAGGTCTGGGTATTGGTACTCAATGCCATTAAGGTATCGATAGAAACAACATGTTCTCAACCTAAGTTGTCAAATATTGCCTCTTTGCAGAGGACCACCACATCTATATATCACGCTCTAGGTATCCCTCTGTATCTGCTATTTATGTCCTGGAATGCCTCTACCGTGATGTCAGAAAATGCACATGGTGGGATGATGCTACAATTGGCTACACAGGTACAGATAGTTAGGATTAGGCAACAGGGGCACATGATAAAGTGTAGAAAATAAAATTCCATTCAGATGGAAATCGAACAACAGAACCCCACAGGAAAAGTTTGTTGGACCCATCCACCACCCTTTTGGCCCGCTCTATAGGGACCTTTGTGCACCTTATTTTATGCAGTTACCAGCAGCATTTCAACCTGATGCCGTCCAGCAGTGTATTACGCTGACGCAACGGGTTCCATTCGGCCGTGCTCAAAACTGATGCCAATTGTCCACCCATCATGCAGACACAGCAGGTGTCATACAGCCGTCTGCCAGGCTATAATAACACTGTGATCAGTTCTTTCTAATCATGTTCTCAGCTGGCACCGTGCAGGTGTATTACGCAGATGCAAAAAGTGGCTTTTAGTTTCTTGTTGCTGCTATACAAATAAAGTCTGATTTTGGCATTGGGATCTTATGTTGAAAGAACTGCAAAAGTAGCAGTATTGTCGGACAGGAATGAGAACAGGCTGCAAATAACCCAGTAACAGGTAGAATTGAAACTTCTCTGGTCAAAATATACCTGCATTCAATATACATTTTGCACTAGGAGTCTGAAAATGTTCTGTTGCTGCCATCTCCAGAGCTGTTGTCAGTTCAATGTCTGCAGCAACACAGCTATCATCCAACACCGAGCTCTTAAATAGTTCCAACAAACTGCCACCAATGCCAAAATGGCTTGACTCTGTCATTAAACCTTTTAGCCCTGTGATGCTTAGAGTTAGCCCTGTCACTGTGTGTGTGTGTGTGTGTGTAGGACACTGACCCACTATACCTGGTGTGGAGGTCAAACTCCCACAGCAGCAGCAGCAGCAGCTACAAGCCATAGTGTGGTGAAGTCAAGCACAATAGAGTTGATGGATTTGACAGTTAAGGGTGTCAAAATACCACCAAAATGTTCAAATACATTCAACATGCAACTAAATTTACATTATTGGTATCAGTACCACTTTAAGTGTACTGGTATTTGTATTATTATTGTAATTCTTTAAATGGTACCCAGCCATAGCTACATAACACACCTGTAAACAATAGTTCTGGTTACTTGAAAGTCCCAGAACACCACACAGTATTACAAGCCATGTGCCATGTATTCCCGTAGGTGCAAGTAGCTTCAGCAGGTCATTCATGGAGGTTAAATTGAGACAGCAGTTCTGAATTATTGAGGTATATATTTAGGATGGGCATGTGTAATTAATTCACATGGACAGGCCCACTGATGGATTTCTAGTCTACAAAGGAGGCGATGTATGCTGACTGTAGCTTGTACATAGCTGCTTGTTGCATAGCTGGTGTTAAATTACAAATGTGGGAATAATAACTGCCTAGACACAACCTACAGAACAATCATCATATATGTAGGTCGTTTCTGTACAGGCCCATTTATCCTGGGGGACTGTATGCTTTGCCTGCATGCCAAACAGTGGAAAAACTGACCTTGTGAAGCCCATTTAATCAGCCACTGCATATTCTACATACAGTATATACCAATGTTTAATGTCAAGTCTTTTGCATTTTAGTAAAGCATCTTCAAAGTAGTGAACATTACCTAATGCAAGAGCAGAACAGCACAATGCAGTCATGCTGTCTGTCACAAGGAATGCTGAAGTTCAACTCTTGGCTTAAGCGCAAATCCATTTCTCAAGTGGCACAAATTCATCTTCGCTTTACTCTCAATTTTTGAAATTGGTTGAGCATTGACACAGAAACCTGCAGCTGCAGGCTGCAATCCCTATGGCCAACTATGATATAAAATATGCCTAATTGAAACACATCAATAAAAAAAAAAACAACTCCCATTTATCGCAAAAAAAAAGTTTTTATGTTCGCATGAGGTGGTTTTTAGGCAATTCACAAAAAACATATTTTGCAAAACTGCAATGGAAACACTTTTATTGCTTTTATAGGTCACATGATGCTATGGCTATGCTCTTGTTGGTAGGAACTTTTTTTTTTTTTAGCCACTGATCTCTGTAGCAGAAACATTTCCTTTTTGGTTGATGATCACTGCAGGGGAGTGTCTAGAAAGTGACCTGACGTGGCACAGGCCATCCCTGAAATCTGATTAGCCATCCCAGACGCCTCCGCATTAGAATTGGCTTTTTGTCCGATTAGTTTGAACTGTTTGACGAGTAAACTGAATTTTTCTTTACAGGTGCAATTCAGTCTTAAACCTGAGAGGCAGTAATAATCTGACTAATTTAACTTTTTTTGTTTTACACATAAATTGATGCAACTATCACAAATTTTGTTCACACAGGCTTATTTATTACTTATTATTTCATTTTTTTGCACTTTAATTTTATTGGCACTGTATACTTGCTATTGTACTATTTACTTTTGGAGAAACAAATTCTTTTAAAAAGTATGTAAGATTTATTGTTACATTTGTGTGGTGTCACTCTGTTGTGTTGTGATTGGTCGGTCTATTTATCCTTTAAACTAAATTACAAACAGGAATGTAAGACACTGCAATGTTAGTAATTAAAGTAGGTATGGGTATTGGAGACAAAAATAGTACATTAAAGCTATGCTGCAGCCAGTGAAAAAAGTCTGGACAGGCCAATGGCTTACTGATACAAAGTTAATATGCTTTGTTCTTCAACATTGGACTGAGCTGTTTATGTGCTAAGTGGCTTCAAGAACGTGTCGAGATGTTTTTCTGTTTTCCCTTTTTGAAGGACCATTACAGACCGTTAGGGGTGGTCTTTGCGGTGAGGTCGTGTGCAATTTTATGGTCTTGACACAGCAAAGATGGTAACGGGCTGCATGTCACCCCACCCATGTGTATTTGTTGCCATCACCATAATGGCATCGTGGAGCGTAAACAGCTGACACAGAGGAAAACCTAAAATGTCAAAAGGTCATGACAGAGCAGCACCATGTGATGAGTTTGGAGTGAGAACACAGTGGCAGAGCCCAGTGGAAAGAGTGGAGCCACTGTCTTGAGAATGTAGACTGAAATCCTGGTCTTAGGTCTCCAATGTAGCAGTATCAGTTTGGCTCAACGTGGTCAGATCTGATATGGGCCAGGTTTGAGCTTGCAAGCCATGCAGCTCTAATGTGTGTGTCTGTGTGTGAGATGCTGTAGACTCTTACATTTATGTTCCTTCCATCAGTCAGTGTATTTCTTTAGGTCCTGAAGCTGTGCTATAAATGTCTTTCTGCCAAGGAGAATGTACCATAACATTCAATCCTCTGTAATAAAGCGCTCCGTCAATACTCTGCTGTTCTTTCATTGGTGCGGCTATTTGCCAGATAGTGTTTCTTTACATTTTCTTAAATCATGCTGAACCAATGCTAATTAAGCACAAATGTGTGTGTATGTTTGTGTGTGTTTGTGTGTTTGTTTGTGTGTGTGATTTGCTGCATTGATTTGTACACAAAAGCTGCTTCTCCAGAGCCCCTTTCCAGTGATTACACCCCTTCTTCTCTCTGTAAGTAGTGTCACTCTCCATTTTTTTTGCGTCAAATCATTTCTTACCTTCACTGTAGACAAAGTGTGTTTGTGTATGTCATCTTACAAAACTTCTCTGGCATCCCCCTTGTGTCCATTCTCGTGTCTCTCTGTTGAGACAGAGTTCCTTCATTTGTGTTATTAATGGCACAGAGAGCCTGCTGATGATGACTAATTTGCTTCACACAACCACAAGCTTCTAAAGCACAGTTGGTGGATAATCACCTGAAAACACAAGACAGCATGAGATGAGATGGGAATTAAAGACGAAGTCATTAATTCAGTAGTCAGTATATATTTGTGTTATCACACAGGCAAACTTGATGATTTAATACAGGTACAATGTGGAAAAACAGCGATAAAAAGCCATTGAGACACATGTTTATGTCAAAGGGAAACGTGTCACTGAAAAATCCTGCCTACAGAAGTTAGAGTCGAGCAGAACTGATGCTCTGCTGTGTCTGCATTCCTTCAGAATTAGTTCTAGCTCTGGATATGTATGTCAGAATCACTGAACAATTCACCTCTGTTAACAAGGTCAGGTTAAAGGTTTTGTATGCAACATTCAGAGTGTAAATAAAGCAGTAAACCAAGAGTTGCTATGTATAAATATAGTGGAGTAATGTCCTGAGCAGGCAAACTGAACAATCTGGCAGAGACTGGAGTGTTGAATTGGGGCTGATATACTGCAGGATTGATTGGTGAATGAGATCTATGTTTGCTGGATGATTACTTACAGGTGGAGCCAGGTAGCCGGCAGGAAAAGGAGGCCACACGCAGACAGAATGAACTCATTAGAATCTGGTGTTTGAAGAATTGGATCAACTGTGACATCATAATGTTCTGTAAAAATTGTTTTTTGGTCATTACTCAACATCATAACTCCAGAACAGAAGGGGAGAAATTTTGTCAGACACTGAATTGGTGACACTAATCTTGGATGCCCACCTTGAAACTGTGCTGATTGTAGTGATCTTCTTTGCTACTGGAGGGAAGATGTGTATGAAGCATGCATGTTTTCACAGACATTGAGGCATACAACCACGTGGTGGTATTTCTCATTTACCATGTGCTTTGGAATGGAATTTCCTGCAGCACAAAATACAGAGAGTGGGGGTATGAATTGAGCATAATGCAGAATAAAGATAAATGCTCCTGTGTGTTTCACTTGTGTAACTGTGACCCTTGATGACAGGGTTATGTTTACAAATGTACCATAAATCTACAGGATGGATATATGAACATCATGGCACTCTATCTAAAACGAAACGACAACAGTGTAACAATTGTCACAAGCGCTTAGCCCTCAGGCCTGAGTCTCTTTGCCAGATAAATTCTCCCGCATCACACAGAGACCTGTTCAGTGCAGCGGCTGCCGCTTCATTTGGCCATAAAAGCCATAATCATGCCGATCAATAATGCTTTGTTTCAACACGGCACTTTATATCCGTTAAGGGGACCTTTGCATGAGCTGGACTATATTTCTGCTCAGACTGACTCTGCAGGTCCAGGATGCAAAGCAGCAGGCCTGTCACACACTGAGGGTAACATTACCTTACAGTTACCTATAATAATTCACCCATCTGTGATGAAAGCCTGCAGAGTGACAACCCCACAGGTCCCCAGTTACCCAGTGAAGTAAATAGCATCACCTGGTAATTTTCTTTTTGTGGTGTAATCAGTATGGATCAGTTTAGGACAGATGTAAAAAAAAATCTGTGTTCTCTTTTTATGCCTCCATGCCAGCGTCAGCCGTGGCCAGAAGCATTATGTTTTTGGGTTGTCCATCTGTCTGTCCATACACATGTCCCATTCCTGTGAACACAATATTTCAAGAACACCAAGACACAAGGATGAACTGATTAGATCTTAGTGGTCAAAGGTCAAAGGTCACAGTGACGTTGCATTCGTCCCATTCTTGTGAAACGCAATATCTCAAGAACGCCTTGAGGGAAATACTCCAAATCTGGCACAAAAACTCCAGTAGACTCAATGATGAAATTATTAGATCTTGGTGGTTAAAGGTCAAGGTCACAGTGACCTTCCATTAGTGTCATTCTTGCGAAAACAATGTCTCATGAATTCCTTGAGGGTATTTATTCAAATTTTACCCAAGCATTCACTTGAACTCAACAATGAGCTGATTTAAATTTTTGTTTTATAGTACAAGGTCCCTTTGACCTTGCATCTGTCTTATATTTGTAAATGCAATACTCTAAGATGGCCTTGACACAGTTTCCTCAAATATGGCACAAATGCCCACTTGGAGTCAAGCATGAACTGATGAGAATCTCGTGGTCAAAGGTCCAGGTCATTATGAACTCATATGAACTCATGTTTTTGGCCGTAACTCAAGAATCCTCAAGAACCACCTTGAAACTGTGCTGATTACAGAGATCTTTTGTGCGTGTGTGCATGGAGGCATACAAATGTGTGGCATATTTCTAGTTATTTGAGTTTTACACAAACACAGAAGGTTGCTTTATCCACGAGAGAGAGACACAAAACAACAAATAATGTTAAAATATGAAAGCTTCCCATTAACGCCGCTGGTTCCGAACAGCCTCACTTTGTTTTACTATAATGAAATTACTGTGTTGAAGTCCTCACCAGGAAAGACTCCCATTTGGGACGATTTGGTCATGAAGTTGAATGGGCTGTACACTTACAGAGTCAAAAAATATGGAATTGAAAGTCACAAAGTGAAGGTCTCTCATTAAGTCTGCTGCTCTCAGGATTACTTTTTGTTTATTGTCATGTGTTGTTTATGTTGTTTTGTGCTCAGCTCTGTAAAATCACTTTTCCCGCCGGAGCAAGTCTGGCAGCTGAATGTTTAAAGAGCAGAAAACAACAGACTGAGCCACAAAATGGGACTTTTCTCTGCTAAATATAAATGTTTCACATAGTTTTAACTTTACCCTTTATTTTTGTTTACTGCACATTTACTATATGAATCAGCCTCAGCGCTCTAACCAACCCCAAACCTTATCAACTCTGTTTATAGCCATACTAATGACAATGGCTGTGTCAGTCAGTCAGTTGACCACTTTGATGTGGACTGAAATATCTCAACAACTACTGAATGAACAGGCATTACATTTTCTGCAGACATGCATACTCCCATGAGGAAATATTTTAGAAGGTGTATAAAAATAAACAACACAACAACTCCACAAAAGTAAAGCCAAATCATCTCGATGGCCCCCTGTTGACTAGCTGCAGTATAGGTCATATAGCCCGCCCAATTAATGTCAGAATGGGACATGAATCAAACAACTCAAAGTGCACGTCAAATAATTATTTTAAGGTAGCTCTTACCATGGTGCAATATGTTTAAGTGCTCACTTCTCTGTAAGTTTATTTAATTACTTATTTGATGCTACAAAAAGGGCGTTTGATGTGATGATTCACAGCCTAATGTGCCAATCAGTTTTGCTCACAATCAATGGTTCCACTAGTGATTGGTCCGAGGGGTGTTTGGGTGGGAATTTGACCATATGGAGATCACAACTGCACAGTCTCTGGCCCAAAGTGACCCAGATTTCATGTACATACTGCTGGAGTCAAGACATCTTAGTTTTTCTGCAGTGGTATCTCAATCGCAGATAAACATAGACAAAGATCTAACAATATTTTCATCCCAGAAGTAAAACGATGATACAGTGGGTGTAATAAAATACCAAATATCACTTTGTTCTCAAAGTTGAAATTTGCTTTGAGGTTGGCGCTAGAGTAAAATTCAGGGTATCACTAAAATCATTAAGATTCATTCCCTGGAGACCAAGACCAATCTGTCCATTGCTCTAAGCTGACAGTTGATCATCATCCTTGGAGGTCTGTAAGAGCCATTGAGTTTCTAATAGATGGAAAACAGCAGAGAATCACTGGAAGCGTACAAGACAGCGGCAGAGAGAAAGGGCTTTGGCAAAGGTCAAAATGGGGATGGGGAGTTGTTAGCCTGACAACATGAGGAGCAGACAGAAGGCAGAGCCTCCCAGGACCTGGACAGCATGGTGGAGAATCTGTGATGCCGCTTGGCTGTTTGACCATCAAACCTGTTAAGGAGCTGATCGATTCCAAGGCCAGAGGCTCATTACCACATCCACTCGATACAGAGATGAGCACTGACATTTACTGTATGGATGCTGCAGAAAATTACCTCCAAAACCTGTAATCAGACACTGAGCCAAACAGACCATTTTTCCTGACAGAAAGGGAAAACATCCAATTTATTTTTCGATTTCAACATACGAAGAAAAATAGTATAATCTTACTACTTTTATTCCCATAAGAGAAAATCTTTGTGTTTCTATTTTTTTGCAAAGGGGGTGCAATTGGAAGCACTTAGTTCTACTTTTCTAATTACTTTTAAGTCACATAACTAAGATTTTGTTTCTCTGAGGAATAAATCCCCAAAAGAAATATTCCATCTGCTACATAATGAGAAAGCTTTTAAAACAATTTCCCAGATTAGGATAAAAACTAGACAGCAATCGGGTTAAAGCAGATTTTTACAATTAAACTACAGTCTACAAGAGTTAAATCAGACTCTACTTGAGGTTAAACCAGACTCCAGTGGGGTAAAATTAGACTCAGTTGGAATTAATGGGTTACAAAGACTGCTGGAGTTAAACTGGGTTCTAGAGTGGTAAAGATAGATTCTGCTGGGATTAAATTATTCCCGACTGGGGTAAAATTATACTCTAGTGGGGCTAAATTAGATTTTACCGGGGTTAAACCAGACTGCATTGGACTTTTTTTAATGCTACATAGGTCTGTCTTTCCAATTTCAGCCTGTTTATTGCTTGCATTTGTCTGTGCAGGTTAATAACATCTGAGATGGAACGAAGGTTGGCCTCTGGTTTACAGCTGAGCATCCATCTTGTATCAGAGCTCAGCTGACGTAGCACTTGTTAATGATGGTTGCCATGGAGGGACAGTTCAGACGATGGGCCGCAGTCAGGGATGATGGAGGGG
Source organism: Plectropomus leopardus (assembly GCF_008729295.1). NCBI lineage: Eukaryota > Metazoa > Chordata > Actinopteri > Perciformes > Serranidae > Plectropomus > Plectropomus leopardus. Next base: position 3,016,767 of record NC_056482.1, on the reverse strand, counting down.
AGGGTTGTGGTACGGGTGCTATGCTTCATCTGCATCCGTCAAATTATCTCTTCATCAAATATTGAAGAGACATAAACAGATGTGAAGTATTGACTCAGAAAAAGGGTCGAATGTGGAGGAGGGCAAGGGGTGCGGCTAAGGGAGGAGGAAGAGAAGAAGAGGTTAAGGAGAGTTAAATCCCCAAAAGAGAAATAAGACAATTAAGTACAAGTCATTGTCAGCCTAACTATGTTGTAAATTTGGATTCTGACACATTTATCAGGGACATGCTGGAGTTAGAGCAAATCTACAGACAACTTTCAAGGTCTTCAGATGATATTCCTCAATAAGCAGCCAAAGCCTTTGTTTCTACAATGTTCTTGTTCTTTTAGGGTGCATTTAGTATCGCATGGCAGTCACAGCATATTTAATAAAACAGCTGCTGCTTTCAATTGGCAGTTCTGCCAACAGCAATCATTCTTTTACCAGCAGACCACTTTCACAGCAGACATTTTTGGCTTGTCATAGCAGGAAAAGCACAGGTGTAATTGATTGTAATTAATGTCTCAGTTAATGCTGCTTCAGCTCACACTGCTGGTGGTTTTTTTCAGATCACTTTGACTAATGTTGATGAGTTTGCTTAGTCTTTTTTTCTCTAACCGCCAGTTGTTTAAAGGGATACTGTGCAAATTTTCAAGCAGCCCACAATGTGGGTAGTATGTGTTGATGAAGTGTGGTAAACTTCCCTCTGTCTAACCAGTGCCCATTTTTATAAGTTTGGTTTTAATGAGTTATTCCATTCTACCAAAAAAGAGATCTGCCATGATTGACAGCTGTGACAGCCAATTTGTGTGCTCATGTTCAATGGGGCTGCTTGCGATTGGTCAAACAGGTGTTTTGGCGGGAATGCCCCCACTAGGGAGATCACTGCTGCGTGGACTCAATCACGTCACATCACCAATGCAAGATAGCAGCGACTGTAATTATATACAGTTTATATAGAGTCTATGGTATAGAGCTGGATCAAGAGACTCTTGCTGTCTCTCAAACTCGGACCGAAATTTGATCAAATATTAAAATTAGGCAGTGTTGATCGACTAGACATCAAGATGATGTTATTGTACTGTCTATTTCTCAGCTAAAATGATTTAAAAGCACATTTAGTGCTGTATTTAGCTGTCATAGCAAGAAATTGTGAACAGGAAGTGAGCGCCATATTGCTTCCTGCACAGTGAAAACTGAGGCCAAAAAAACAGATCACACAATAAAACTGATCAAATATAAATCAAATTATGTTACTGAGATGTTTATTTCTCAGTTCAAATATCTTCAGTTTGTTGTTCTAGCTTCCCATTTAACTGTAATACCAGAACGTTTCTTGCCACTTTATTGTCTCACACACAAGTTTGAATTACGTCATCCACCAGCAGGAGCACTTACTGGTCTGGTCTGGGCAGTGCATTCTGGTAGTTGTAGGTTTTCCACCTCTTGAGAAAAAGTGTCTCCTTTCGCTGGTCACATCGCACCAGTTTTAAAAGTATTTGTGACTTTGTACTAGACAGACGGCCTAGTTTTATTCAAAGGCCATCTTCCCAGCAGTAACATACTTCTTTAAGAGCAGTGACATTTTAACGTGCTTCAATGATGTTTTCACCCATGACTAGGAAAGTTTGTAGCCATAAAATGGCATTTCTACAAAAGGAAAAAGGAAAACATTTTTATCAACAGTGAGTACCTTTCTGCAGCAGCATTATTTACCTGAAATGAATTTGATCAAGACGATGATGGTACCCATGGTGATGACATATCCGTCCAAGCACATCAGTTTTCACTGGGCTCTCCTTGTTCCCTTCATTCTTGTGAACCTGGAGTTTTTCTGTCTCCTCTCTCTGCTGTCGGAGTGAACGAGGCCCAGAGGAGCTCTATCAATTAGCAGGCTGTGTTCAGCACTCTGCAGCAATCCTGCTATGACAGGAGTGATCAATCTGCAGTCTACACGCACACGCACGCACACAGACACACACACACGCACACACACACACACACATACTCATTGCATCAACCCCCCAAGACAGAGGCAGCCAGCAGTCAGTGAAAGGCAGACGTTGGTAGCTTTGAATTTAATACCAAACAAGAAAGGATGAGGAAAGCACGGCTGGAGAAAAATAAGCAGCACTCAAAGCACAAGTTGTGATGCAATAAGAAAGTTTTGGTTGCACAAGAGTGCGTCACCCGTATCTGAATGCACATGTTGCCATCAAAAGCTATAGCAAGAAGAAAGGAAGAAAGTATATTATCTAAGTGAAGCTTTCTTGAGCAGGGTCACAACTTGTTTGAGATCAATTGCAGGTATTGAGTGGATCTATAAAACCTATGATAAATATGGTACAAAAAGAAAGATGCCTCCAAAAACTGGATGTAGTGGATGTTCCAGTAGAAATCAGCTGCTTTTCAGCACATGAATGCAGACGTCTTGCAAAGAGATATCCCTTTATGAAAAACTGTAGCACTGCCTAGGGGTAAGCAGACATGGATAAGAGGTGCAGTAGTGAATGTGCCAGTCACAGCAGAGAAAGTGTGTGAGAGTTTACTCCGCACTCCAAGTGTAGCAGGTTTAATCCCTCTGAAAATGAGGAGAAAGCTGGCTTACAAGAGCTATGTTTGTCATAAGAAACATCAGTCCTCATTGCATAGAGACAGCCTTTAGCAAGCTATACCAGACAAACGCAGTTTATGTTGAAACAGCGGAGAACCAATCCTGGGAGGAGCACCATGAATATGAGCATTCTCAACTGGTTGGGCCATCCACAAGCATGGATGGGGAAAACACATCACGTTCTCTTCCCAAGTCATCACAAAATGCCACTTTGTGATGGACCTCCGTTGACATATTACGCTCTAGGTAACCTAGGGAGTTGAGCCACAAGGCTCTCAATTAACCAGTCCATCTACGTGAGCTTTGGGTAGTGACTGACAGAATGAAACAAGTGGCCGAAATTAGTATTCCTGCATAGGGTCTGTCTGGGCTCAGCCTTAGAGATAGGGTGAGGAGCTCAGACATCTGTAGGAAGTAAAGCTACTGCTCCTTCATGTCAAAAGGGGCCAGTGGAAGTAATTTGGACATCTGATCAGGATTCCTCCGGGGCGCTTCCCATTAGAGGTGTTCCAGGCATCTCCAACTGGTAGGAGGCCCGGTGGCAGACCCAGAACCCACTGGAGCATTATATATCTCATCTGGCCTGGGAACATTTGAATGGGGTCTTCCAGGACGAGCTGGAAAACATTGCTGGGGACGGAGGACATCTGGAATACTCTGTTCAGCCTGTTGCCTGTGCTACCCAGCCCCGGATAAACAGAGGAAAGTAGATGGATGGATAGATAGCATCCTTCTGTGTTGACGTTCTAAGATGTTGCTACTTTGATGTCAACAAGAGCACATGGAGGGTCATGAAAGTCCAGGGTTTACTGAATCCATCCACAGCCCCTGCCTTCTTGCTCCTTATATCACGTCGTTGGCAGCATTTTAACCTGACACTGAAAGGCACCTTTTGCATCAACATGTAGCGCAACCGAAGGTGTAGGCTGAGAATGCTGTCAGACAGCATTCTCAGAGGCGTTGTTATATGTACGCAGGTGGATGGCCCGAGGACACCGGACATGTCTATGTGATATGCAAGTGCGCCTATAGTGTGGGACAGAGGGGTAGTGGGAGTCAGGTGTTTGCTCCAAGTTTTTTTCTACACCTTATCATTTGCCTCGTGTTCCTAAACATACCCATCTGTGACTTTGTTGCCTAATTCTAACCATTGCTCCCAGGATGTGCGTTTGTTGACGGTAATCCTTGGTAGTTGTATGTTTGTGTTGTCTGAACATAACCACATGCTGCATCCACAGATCTGGTCAGATCTTTTGTAAACATGGCATTGATTTCCACTGTTACGCTAAACACCAAATTTTATTCCCCCTTCAAACCCAGAAATGCATCCATTTGTCATTTACTATCTTGCCTGTCTGAGCTAAAGGAATGGATGTCCATACATTTCCTGCTGTAAAATGACTCAAAGTGTGAGATTGTCATAATCAACCCCTCTGGCCCAAGTACCAGCTGTATAAATGGCATCTCTGCCAGCCTGGGTGCCCTGTCAAACAGCATTCATAAAGAGGCCTGTAATTTAGGGGTAATTTTTGACTCTGACCTCTTATTTGACACCCAAGTCACAAAAGTAATGCAGGCCTGCTTTGCACAACTCAGGCAGCTGACCAAAGTCAGGTACTTTTTTTTCCCCAGCAGACTTAGAAAAGGTTATCCACGCTTTTATCTCGTCCAGACTGGATTATTGCAATGCACTTTACTCTGGCACCAGCAAGCAAAACATTCAAAGACTACAGAACATTGAAAATGCTGCTGCCAGGCTTTTAAAGTTCACCAAGAGAAATTATCACATCACACCGGTCCTCGTTGCTTTTCACTGACTACCTGTGAGTTTTAGAATTGATTTTAAGATTTTATTGATTGTTTTTAAAACCTTAAATGGTCAGGCTCCAGCATATATTTCTGAGCTGCTAACTCCCTATAAGCCTGATTGTTGTCTTAGATCTTCAGGCAGGGCCCTACTATTGGCTTTTAAATCTCGACTAGTCACTAAAGGAGACAGAGCCTTTTCAGTTCGAGCTCCAAAACTGAGGATCTCAGGCAGGCAAATTCAGGATCTTCTTTTACGTCTCTTCTTAAAACTCACTTTTATCATTTAGCTTTTACGTAACTGTGAGCTTTAAATTGTTTTATGGTTTTATCAATTTATGGGGATTGCTTTTACTTACTACTAAGTTAATATTATATGTGTCGGCCCTGCAATAGTCGACCTGTCCAGGGTGTACCCCACCTCGCACCCAATGACAGCTGGGATTGGCTTCAGCCACCCTCTGCAACCCTTGCAAGGACGAGCGATTACGGACAATGAATAAATTAATTCATTAATTAACCCGATGACAATTTTGTGTGCTTGCTTAATGCGCACGTTACAAACATTTCTACACACACTGTGGTGCCTTGTGGTTTGTGGTGTTTTTTGGGACTGGTTTTTGTGCGTTTCTGCTGGTGTCTCTGGATGTCCTCTTTTGTTGCAGGGGCTGGAGCTTCTGGCACACTTCCTCACCTGCACCTCATCGCCAATCATCCCCCTGCAGCATAAATACTCCTGCGTCACTCTGCTCTGGTGCCAGATTGCTTTCCCACCTCACCAATGGTAGATCGACTATCTCTACTCGAGAGTTATTTCTAATGTTTTGTGTTTTTTGTGGATTCTGGATTGTCTGAACTTACTCGTGTTTCTTTGTCTCCTCCAGTGCCTACTTTCCTTCGAGCTCCAGTGCCTCACCGCCCAGCCCCTTGCACTCAGCCACCCGCTGCCCTCCCCACCTCGGACTATCCCCACTCCCTGCTTCACCAGCCTCACTTCCCCCTCGCCTCTCATCTCACCTCAGACAATCCCTGCTCCCCACTCCCCGCTCACACTCCTCCCTGCCTCTTCGACTCCATCAGTTCCTCCAGCCACACCAGCTTTGCCTGCTCTCATGTTCCTTGGCCCCCATCCCCCCTACTCCACTCCCTTCCATATTCCATTACCTAATAACAAAAAATCTGTTGATCGTTCGCATCCCCATTTGTGATTTTGCTTTTGGGTCCTGCCTATCCCCCTTGTCAGTAAGCTGTAACACACACATTAGTAAATGAGCCTCAATGCAGCAGCAAATTTCCCTTTTTTTTTTTTAATCTTATGTATATGTCCCTTTTTAATCATTCTCTCTAAATTCAGAAGTCATCATGATCCCCCCAAACTCTTAGTAGCAGTTTAAGTTTCAGGGTGCTAATTGTTCGGTCCTGGTCAGAGCTGATCAAATCAGTGGATAAGACTAGGAACAGCTGCTGCTGAAGCAAATACCAAACTCAAGAAATGCTTAAGTTTCACTATCACTGCGCCTGATGTATTACTGCTCCATCTGTACCACTGAGTGCACTCTGCACTGCGAGAGTGTGGTGCAATGAATAACCAAATGGTATATATATTCCAATGATGCGCCCAGTAAATGGTCCGACTCCAAAAATGCCAAAATAGGCCTCGTCAGTCACTTATAAACTCACCATTAACCAAGCAAAATGCCTTGATGTTTTTGGTTTACATTATTCCCAATAAACAAACACAATAGCACCATCATCAAGCCTTCATCCCCATATCTGAGTATATGTCATTTGCTACCAAAATGCTGTGTAGAACTTACCTCCATTAAGACTGTATTTGGGTCTGAAGGTCTCATACTTATCGTGATGCATTTCAGGGCATTTCAAGATTTTTCAAGGACTCGCAGATTGCTTAAATAAAGAAAACACAGACATACAAGTTACAAATTAATCAACCTCTCTGGCATCTTCATCATTTTTTAATCACATCATCTTGTTTTGTTGAAGAGCAGATAAATGAAACTGCTCATCTCTTTTCATCGATGTGTTTTTCTCAAAGTAATCCTCTTAAGATGATGAGATTCTCAGAGTCCTAATGAAAACATCAGAAATACCTGCAAAACTCATTTCAAGGCCACTTGTGCCATGATTATAGAGTGCCGAGTGAAATAAGTGCAGGCTGCGTTTCTGAGGCAAAATATATTGATACACTGTGTGATGAGTGAGGTATAAATGAAAGAATCAGCTATTTATCTGATCATTTTAGTTTCACCCTGCAGGAGGAGAGATGGGTTTTATCAGACAGACATGGGTGTTGAGAAGACAGAAAAAGGTGTAAACTAGAATAGCGCAGAAAAGTAGCATGCAGATCTCAACCAGATGTAGTCTTGTAAGTCTGAAAGAGGCACTGCAGTATGCTAATGAAGCAGTTCAGACGCATTAATATAATATAATTATTTGGATAAAGTTATTTTTATTGACAAAAACAGCACTGGCAGAACTTTTCACATGTTCTATTGTTTTCTCTGCAGCCATTTGTGGAGTTTGGCTCACGGCTGTGTAGCGGTTTGAATAGGGGATTTATTAATTAATTAGCAATTAATTAAAATTATTAATTAATTGATAAATCAATACCAAAATACACAACAACAACTCATAATGCAAAATTATTACTCAGAAACATGAATTGGTATTAAGATGAGGTGGAGTAATGGGACTCAACTTCAGCTATCAGGAACAATAAGTTTAGGTTAGGCAAGGTTGATAGCCCACTTTGCCTTAGAAATTAATCTAGTCTCATAATTTGAAGTTTGCAACAGAGTTCTTTTTCCAGGTGTACAGGGACCTGACAGTATACACACACACATCACAAGATCAAGTCTTTATAAATGAAAGTTTTATTAAACTACTCACTACACAGCAAAACTACTCCTAAAACTACAAATGAATGAGTTTAAGAATAAGTATGGATAAATGATGTAACAGTAAATACACCAAAGACATAAGGTGGCTAAAATTACTAAATGAACAACAAACTCATAAATGAAGTAACAATAAAAATGAGTAGATCAGGTGCACTGAAATAGTGCAAGATGATCAAGCAGATGACAAGTCAAGATTAAAGAAAAGTCAAAATCAAGCATCGATCAACAGTAGAGAGGCAACCTATCCCATAAAACATTGAAGAAAAAGATAAAGAAGAGGCCTGATCAGAGAATATCCCATAATTGTATTAATGGGAGATCCTAACTTAGGTCTGACATGTGTACCTATCATTTAAGAGCATCAGCCCCATAAATGCACAGGAAAGATTGTTTCACCTTCCTCAGAGGTCTCGATGCCAGGGAAACGGTTTGCTCTGGAAAATTTCAGTGTGGCCTTTGTGAGGTTGGGATTTTCAAACAGCAGTTTAAAATGAATGGAAACAATCTCTGTACACACAAGTGCTTTTATCATCATTTCAAAATCAATCTCCATATGTACCAATATCACATGACCATTCAGCATACAAGTGTGACCTGGAACGCGGCTGGATGGTGTTGGCTGAACACGCCCCTGACAAAACCGGTGGCATTGTTATTGTGCGTCCAATGAACGCACAAGGTGTGTCCACATGATGCACTTACAGGCAGCATAACTTGACAACATGGCAGCGTCAGTTAGAAACACTGTCAGTGGTGACGTAATATAAGGAATATAAGGAAATAGACGTGTCTTCAAATGAAGATGAGTGGCAACTCTTCTCTGCAGAGAGAGTGGGGGAGGAATGGAGGGAGAGAACAGATGAGTGGTCAAAAAGATAGATGAAGGGGAGGAGAGAATGGGGGAGGGAGAGAAGACAGAGGAAGGAGAGGAGACAGGGAGGGAAAGAAAGATGGAGAAGTGAAATAAAAAATTCTATTCAGTAAATGGTATAATTTATATGAAAATGAGCCATTATATGGTTTTTCTTTGCATATTAATTTCTTTCTTCTCTTTGATCTCCCTCCATCTTTCTCTTATCTCTGTATTACTTTCTTTCGCACAATGACTCCTTCCTTTTCCTGCCAATCTGTCTTTTGTCTACCTGTTTTTCAGATGCCTGGTGGGTGGAGCAGGGGATAATCAGTAGGAGCTTGGGACACCAGTGTCCCCAGTCTATAAAGCCCTGGCTAGGTCTGTCAGACAATTCATTTTATAATTCAGGATTAATTGCTGAATTGCGATGTTTAACTAATTTTTTAAATTGCATGTTTGAAATTACATCATATTGCATTTAAAAGCAGATCTGAAGTTCATATTGACGAGGTGAAGCAATCCTGACCAGAGTCAGGATTGCTTCACCTCACATTGTCACTTTTCAGGAGTTCCACTTTAGTTGCTCACTCTATTGTTCCCTGTGATGTTAGGACATATGGCTGGTCACAACTTCAATCATGTTGACTGGTCTGCAGTTTCCATCCGTTTAGCAATGCTGTAGTTAATTTCGTCAATTTACTTTCATCCACAGGTCTGTGGAGAATAAATGTAGAACCCCTGTGAAATAGTCATTCTGTTTTTCTTTGCCAAAATTTAACTTTGGAATGTTATTTAGCCCCCTCCCAGAGGAGCTAGCATGACATGGTTGGTACCACTGGATTTCTAAGGTCTTCTAAATTCAAATGATACCAGTATCATCAGAGCATTGAAACTCAGCCCAGTGCGCCCTCTTAAATACAGGAAAGTTGACTGTTGGCTGCCAGCGATCTACAATTTTTTTGAATTTATGCATTATGTTATGGCCCTTAATCATTGCAATTAAAGCTTTAACACTGACAGCCCTAATTGATTTCCTTTCTCTTTTACAACCTCCATCCTTCTGTCATCTTATAATTTATTACGTTCCTTCTCTCAGTTGTGTGATGTCCCCTTCCCATCCCAGCCAATCTGTCCTTTGGTCTACCTGTTTTTCAGATGGTTGGTGGGTGGGGACGGGGATCATGGGTTCCAGCTGGGAACACCTGGGCCCAGTGTTCCCATTCAGCACTGCCTGCTGCTAACAGTCTCTCTCTCCTCCCCTGCAGGCACCTGTAGGGTTATGTTGCAGCTGTAATTCCTCCTCACTTATTCATTTTACTTTTTAGGTGCACCATACCACACTGACACTGTTTTACCACCCTTGCATGCTTGGAACAGACACTGCTGTTTTGTCTCTACACTGTGCATACATTAAACACACAAAAGACCTGACTGCCTATCTGAAAAAGCCACAATGATAGCCACTGAAAGCAGAAAAAGAAAAGAAAAATTGAAGTCATGTTTATTGTGAGAGAATCCTGCCGTTTCAAAGCCAAGTTGTGGCAGAAGCGTGGCTTATTTCTACTATGTATTAAAATTATTCCACCCTGAGAACATTTTTAGAATACTTTACCACAAGACTCATCAAGGTCACAGTGGTTTAAATTTACTTAAGCACAAACAGGACTCCAAAATAGAAATTCAAATTTCATTTTAACAATGTTTCTTTAAAATAATAGGCAGTGTATAAAATGGTGATGCACACAGTCCACTACAGAAAGAAAAAGAAGAAAAATCAATAAAAGCACATGAAAAGTAGTCACCAATTCTAGTATTAACATGAGACACAGAACCTGACTGTCTATAAGGATAATACAGCGACAGTTACAAAAAAAGAAATAAAGAAAAGAGGAATTGCATTCACATTTCTGCAGTTGTATCCTGCCAACAACACCAAGTAGGGTTTTACCACAAGACTCATCAAGGTCAATCAGGTTCATAATCATTGGAGGACTTCAAAATATAAGTACAAATTTTATTTTAACAATGTTTCTTTAAAATAATAAGCAGTGTTTAAAATGGGAGTTTCACACTTGCACAAACACACACAGTCCACTAAACAAAGAAAAACTGTAAAAAATCAACAATAAAAGCACATGAAAAGTAACCACCAATTATAATAATTACACAAGGAACAAAAATAAGAAATATATCTTGTATATAAACAAAACAACAAACTGAAAACCCAACCTCAGGAAAAAGGAAGAAAAAAACATATTGATCTAATCCTCACGGGAAGATTCCCAGGACAGCTTTACCACACTGCTGGAGCAAGCATGGACAAAGCCGCAAGGCTGAACCAGATGCATTAAAGATAACTTTTTAAAAAAGAGAAAGAAGTAAGAATAATCGGTGTAAAAACAAGGACAGAATCATAGAGACACAACAGTAGACACAACAGTAGACACAAAACCGCTGAGACAAACATATAGAGGTGTGGAAACGTGGAGAGACAAATCAGCAGTTACAACAGGAAGTGGGGGGCAGAAAATGATGCACAACCTGCCTGTATTTGTTTTGAATGATAGGGGTAGCAATACTCTAACAAATAACAAGAAAGTGACAATTTAAACATTTAATAATATATGAATAATAAATGGAATTCTTGTGAATGAAATATATGAAATGGAAAAGATCACTATGAGACTTAGGAATCAAGTACATATATTTGAAGAAAGATAAAAGAAATTGATTAAATAAATAACAAAGTTTTTTTTTTCCCTCTGTCCTTTCCTGTAACGTGAAATTACTCAATTACTATTTATCAACCAATTAATTTTGAATAATTTGTGAACTATAAATGACTTGTGAACTCCCTGAATAGTTTATATTATGTATACGTATATTGAATAATTTTTTTAATGTATATGTATATATATTGTTAATCATTTTTGTATGTTATTGGTTTTGGTCATTTAACTTAAAACTACAAATAATAAAAAATATATTTAGATTTTTTTACTTTTTTTTATTATTATTACGTATTATTATTACTGTTATTATAGAAATTTCTAATTTATTTTTCTTCTGTTCATTTAGAAATTATATATATATATATATATATATATATATATATATATATATATATATATATATATATATATATATAAGCTTTTTTTTTTTTTTTTTTTTTTTTTTTTAATGCAGAGTTACAACTCCATACAACATCAATTAGAAAAATGACTTTTAGGACTTAGCGTTCGACATGCCAGAACACTACTACGAAAGACGCCTGGCTGGAAATGCACTCTCTGAGCAGCCGCTCAGCAAGATACAGCTCTGAGCTCTGCTCAGTTATCAGAGCAGCGGTGAGTCATTGAATGCTGTCCTGACGGACAATTTAATTGGCAGGGAAAAAAAAACATTGTGCTACAATTACATTCATTCATCTCCACATTAACTTAATGATGTGGTTACATGTGAATGAAGCATTGTAGTCACTGTACACGAGTCAGGAACTCAGTAAGAGCCTAAAAAACACATAATTGATTTCATTTTTCCTCTTTTGAAGGTGCCCTGAGGTGAAAGTTAAATTCTGTTATTGAAAATAAAAAGATTATTTCTGGTAGCTGAAGTTGCGTTCATTCTCCTTCACCTTTTGTAACAATGCATGTGTCACAATGCATATTTTTGAAGCCTTTTCAGGTTTACTCATGATTGTTATATATTTTAGTATTAATTCATCCATTTACACGACAACAACACATATCTCAGGAGAGGAGAAGAGAGGAGAAGAAATAAGGAGATGAGAGGAGTGGAAACAAGGACATGAGAGGAAAAAGGGGAGTGGAGAGAAGTGGAAATAAGGAGAAGAGAAGATAGGAAACAAGAAGAGGGGAGAGGAGGAAAGGTAAGGGGAGAGAAGAGGAAAAACAAGAAGCGGAAAGAAGAAAGGACGCAAGAAGGGGAGAGGGAAGGAAACAAGAAGAGACAAGAAGAAAGGAACTAAGAGGAGGAGATGAGTAGAAACAAGGAGAGAGGTGGAAAGGAAATGAAACAAGAAGAGAAGAGAAGGAGAAAGAAAAAAATGGTTGAGAGGAGATGAGTAGGAGCAAGGAGAGGAGAGGGAGGGTGAGGAAACAAGAAGTGGAAGAAAAGGAAGAAGAAAGGAAACAAGGAGAGGACAGAAATCAAAAAATGAGAGTAAAGAAACAAGGAGAAGAGAGATAAAGAAACAAAACAAGAAGAGGAAGGGAACAAAAAGGTAAAAGGACAGGAGAAAGAAGAAAGAAAAAAAGAAGAAGAAATAAAAGGAAACCAGGAGAAGAAAGAAGAAAGGAAAGAAGGAGAAATAAACATGGAGAGGAGAATAGGGAAACAAAAAGAAGAAAGGAAACAATGAGAAGAGAGGAGATGGAACAAGGAAAGGAAGTAGAGTCCAGTAGAGAGCAGCAGGTTGTTTATTTCTAACAGGTTTGTTTGTTTTCCCCTCGCTGGATATGCTGTGTTTCTGAGTGCACATTTGTTCCTCAGCCTCTGCAGGAGGATATTTTGAGAATGTAGGGACACATCTGGAAAGTGTGGAACATTTTGTAAAATGAGGACGTTTTTGAAAATGGGGACAGGCGTACCTACTTTGCCACTAGATTTGATCATGTCAGAATCCAAACTAAAGTGGTGAGATCTGTAAAGCACTCTCTGTGCATGAATGTTGAGAGAGAGCGCGCTGAAAGCAAAGGAGCTGGTTGGATGAAGCGTCAATATAACTCGAATTCACGAAAAGATGACCTGCAATGCTCATTCCAGCTGGCAGAATCTGAAAAGTTCTGGGTTCCTTTCTGGAAACTGATGACAAATATAACTCTGAAATGTTGATAGGATACATAAGTAACATGCAAATTTAACGTATGTATGGTTTACAGAAATGTATAGTGCCAACATTTCTTCAGGCAGCTGGGCTGTTTCTTTTATCGCCATTTACATGAAGAAATGCCTTGAACCTATGTGTCTTGCTATAATACTATGCACTGATGTTGCTGTCATGCATTTAAAAAATACAATACACTTATTACTACGGGCAGCACGGTGGCTTTGTGGTTAGCACTGTTGCCTCACAGCAAGAGGGTCCTTGGTTCAAATCCCGGTTGAAACAGGGTTTGGTCCGGGCGGGGGCCCTTCTGTGCGGAGTTTGCATGTTCTCCCCGTGTCTGCGTGGGTTCTCTCCGGGGTCTCCAGCTTCCTCCCACAGTCCAAAGACATGCAGGTCAGGTTGATTGTCAGATTGGTTGTCTGTCTCTATGTGTCGGCCCTGCGATGGTCTGGTGACCTGTCCAGGGTGTACCCCGCCTTCCGCCCGATGACTGCTGGGATTGGCTCCAGCCCCCCCACGACCTTTGCGAGGACAAGCGGTTACAGAAAATGACTGACTTGTTACTACGTTGCTGCTGTACTTTATCTAACAATGTGGTGACTCATATGTCAGTCATACTTCAAGCCATGTTGCTCAGGCCTCCCATTGGGATCCTTTTCATTAACAGTTCCTTACTCCGAACTAATTAAATAGCTGGTGTAGGGAATGGATTATGTGAATAATGTGAGGTTCCCTACAAGTATAGAAATACACACAAGTGTAGGGTGTCAGTATGTTTCTTCTCAACTTTTCTAGAAAGATTACAGAGTAAAAGCAGAAAGAGTTTAAATATTCATGAGCACACTTGAGTCAATTTTGGAGACGGTCAGCATGGCTGTGTGCATGTGCGTGTGTGTATGTGAGGGAGAGAGAGAGGAAACCCTGTAGCTCTTTAAATTGTGATTTAAAGGGTCAGTTCACCCAAATTGCGCGCACACACACACACACACACACACACACACACACACACACACACATACAGAGAAATCCTACACTGACACCTGGTGGTGTGAAGTCAAAAAGTTCAATCATATCTGGGTGGGGGCTAATATCTGAAAACCTCAACAAATATAACGTAAACTATTTGCAGTTATGTGTGCGTGTGTGTGTGTGCATGTGCGTGTGTGTATGTGAGGGAGAGAGAGAGGAAACCCTGTAGCTCTTTAAATTGTGATTTAAAGGGTCAGTTCACCCAAATTGCGCGCACACACACACACACACACACACACACACACACACACACACACACATATACAGAGAAATCCTACACTGACACCTGGTGGTGTGAAGTCAAAAACTTCAATCATATCTGGGTGGGGGCTAATATCTGAAAACCTCAACAAATATAACGTAAACTATTTGCGGACCCAGACTGTATGCCCTCGGGAACAGCGCAGCGCCCCCCCCTAAAGCTGCTAAGCTACTTTTAATCATCTTTACAATTGTCAAGAACGGCAATTATGATGGAGGGAAGATGGTTATTTTAGAGGTAGTTAACACTGGTTCACCTCCTACTGGGAGGATTGGGAGTGTGGAAGAGATGTTACGGAGGGGGAGGGAGGGTAGGAGAGATGGTGGAGCAGAAACAGGAGGAAGGGGAGTCAAGCACTGTCTGAGTATGAATGAATCAGTAAAGACATGTTCAAGCAGAGATGACAGTCAGGTCCAAAACAGACTTGAGTGGGTCATTATTTTCGCAAGTTGCCTCTGGTGTATGAATAAAGTAGTTATTTTCCAGAGAGATGTGTTTCCATGCGTTATTTTTCATCTGGTAGCTTTTTAAGTTCGGTTGTAAACTCCATCTCTCTCCTATGTGGAGCACATCATTCACAATTATTCTCGACTACACTCGTTTTTAGCCCACATTTTCAAGTCAGATCCAGGTGTACTTAAGTTTCTTTGCCTCTGTGTCTACTGATGTCCTACAAGGCCCAATCCCAAAACATCCCTATCACTTAGCCCTTACCCTTCCTGTTTAACCATGTTGAAATAAGGTTAGGGTGAAACGTCAGGGCTACATGACCATGAAAATGGAGGTTTTCAGAGGCACACATCAAACCGAGTCAAACCGAGAAATTATCTGTAAGACTGCTGAACAAGCAACAAAAGAACTCCACAAATGCAGTGCGGCAGGTAAGATGTTTTTTGTTAACATCATCCTAGTTCCCTCAACCAAAAACCTGTGGGATTTCCATTTCCATTGGATATTGGATTGTTGTAGAAAATAAGCTCTGTCAGAAATATTTGTGGCATAGACATTTTGTTTAGCAAGATAAACATGAACATTACTGATGTGATTTTTGAAGCGTAAATACAATTTAACTAATGTTAGGTTATACACAAACTACACCATGGTTCCATAACTTAACATCACCACCAAAACATGGCTGTAAAGTCTCATTTATTAGCAACCGGTTTATAAAAAGACATAATAGCGTCAAAGTTCACAGTGGGGTATTTACAGACATTTCATGTTGTAGAGGAAAACTTGAAAGCCTCTTCAGCTTGTGTTAACCACAGACCTTATTTCAGGCTTCAAACCAAAGATCCATTCAAAAAACTCATTGACCTTGAGATAAGAGAGCCAGAAGTGCTGAAACCCTCACTCATTGCCAGGTTTTAGGACTCCTTCAGGCAGCACTCTAATTTCTTTGTTAATAAAAAAATGTAAAAAAAAATGTGATAGCCTTAACCATCAAATTATCTTAGTTTAATGTCATCCCTATGTATTATGGTCCTTTTCTTCAAAAGACATTCCAAGTGTGCCAGTGTCTCAGAAGCTACCTTTTTCATTTATTTCATTGCTATTGGTGATTTGTGCATGACAGTCCCACATTATTGCTTCTTGGATATCAGTGCAGATTGGCAGGGTAGGAGCATGAATCTGATAATGAAGCAGTGTTATTTTTATTTGATGACTTGTTTGATTGATTGAAACTTGAGTTGTGAACAAATCACAAAGCGTCCAGACAACCACAAAAGGATGCCTACAGCCCACGAAGAGAAATCACCACAGCAGAAGACAACATACTCAAATGGCAACATTCTTCACATCTGTTTATGCAAACGCCAGCATCAAAAACTATCAATGACAATGAATTTCAGGGTCTGTCCCAATTCATAAGGGGAGGTTTCAACCACTACCCCTTGAAACTCTGTTTCCAAGGGCAAGGTGGTACTCAAAACGAGAGGCAGGGGTAAAAACGTTTCTTCATCTGCTCTGTGTTCTCTTTCCTTGTGGGTTCCATGTCAGTGGTTGTCCGAGGAAATTGGTTTTAGGCTTTCTTCTTCTTCTTCTTCTTTCTTCTTCTTTCTTCTATCTTCTCGCATGCTCAAGCTACCGGAGGGAAAGCTACAAGTATACACAAGTATGTATATATCAGCACAGTTGGTAGCAAGTCTTTTCCAGCAAAAGGTTATTTCAAAATTAAAGACACCCCTTTGTGGCATTGCTTGGCTTTACCTGGAATGCACCATGTTTTCCTTTGTAGCTCAACTTTCTTTCAGCAGGTGTGTGATCATGGTAACCACATAAACCACTCAGAGGAATCATAGGATCACAAAAAACATTTTTAAAATGTCACAGGAGGAAAAGCACAGGTATAAATAATGAAATGACATTCAAAGTTATAAACCAAAGTTTATCCAGCTGCACATCAAATTCCAGCCAATCTAGCAGTCACTATTTTCAGCAAGAGAAGTATGGAATACCACTGGATGAGGTCTGCACGATCCAATAGCATTCTGATCCCAATCTTTTCTGTGTGCATTTCCTCATGATATCCAGATACAGATTAAAAGTCAATATGAGGAGCAGATGGGTCTAGTAAACCAGAACACCTGCCAGCCAATCAGAAAGCAGGATTTTCTGCAGTGTAACTCATGTTATACATGATGGGGTCTGTGTGTAAAAGTCAGAGACTCACAGCAGGTGGGCCTGTCAGCAAGAACGAGATCCACACACATGCACACACACACACACACACACACACACACACACACACACACACACACACACACACACAACCACAGTTCCATAGCTTCACACACTCTCTCTCTTTCTGTCAGTGTCAGTCACACTAATAGGGGGCTGTCAGAGCGTCCGAGCATGAGACAGACAGAAAGAAAAAGGGAGAGGGAGAAGAAGTGGACGAGTGTGGTGTCACTCTGTTGTTTACTTGATTGATATTCACCAACAGACCCCCTACACACTCAATGCCCACTTCACCCCTCTCCACACACATGCACACACACACACACACAATTTGTGTACTTGGTTCCTCTGAGCTTAGTTTATTCGAGCGCTGACTGTCTCAACATTGTTCTGAAGCTTAATGAAGATAAATCTATCTGAAGCGATAAGCCCCGCCCCTTCCAAATGTCCCGGTCTCACCTGTGGGCCTGTTGCTTTATTTTTACTTTTATTATAACTGCCTGACAGTAAAAATTCTTAAACAGTACTCAAAAGAATAGTAGAATAATACAAATTTCCTTCCTTAACTGTTATGTTATCTCTCAGGCAGATAGTTTGGGTTTAATTTGTGACAGAGTGAAGACATGGAGTGTATTTCAGTGTCAGAAATAAGAACCGTCTGCAATAAAAATCATCTGACATGTATTCAGCTGAAATACTCACCTGTGCAGCTGCCCTTGGAATTAGTATTCACACCGTCACGTGTGTGTAGTGTGTGTGTAAAGACAAAGAGAACGACAGCAGGTGTTATGGCAGTTGAGGATGTTGCATTGACAGAAAGTGACTCATTACAGGGCCATGTGACAGGCCGTCGCCCTTGGCAGTCGAGGCCTCAGGTTAACAAACGGATAGTTTATTAACCTGAGGCCTGATGAGGTGCGAGACAGGGACAGGCACACGCACACAGGTTGGATGGTCAATACATCTACATATATGTATATATATGTGTGTGTGTGTGTGTGTGCGTGTGTGTATATATGTATACATATATATTTGGCCCCCCCTTTTTGGATAAAATGGCAAATAATTCTGCAGAGAAAGTTGCTTGTCAACAACTGCCTACACTGCAAAGCAACACAAAAAAAGAAAGACAGACTTATAAGAAAGAGTCAAAACAAATCACATGTCAATATCGTCAAAGTGTTTCAAAGATGGAGATAAAATGTTGCTAATAGTTAGCTTTCTGCATGAATTGTGTCTTTTCAAAATAAGCTTCCCTTTTCACAGAAAATGCATAGTTTCTGCTAATTAGATGCATAAAGACTTTTTAAGAATAATGTAACAATTTCAGTAAAACACCTCATATTAACATGAAATTCCTTGTGCTACACAAACATGTGGTTAGGTTTAGGAACAAAAGCAGGTGGTTAGATTCAGGCATAAAGTGTACTTGGTTAGGTTTAAACTTTATGTTTTGACTCTACATTCATATGGGAAGCAAACAGCAGGCTCTGGGGGCAACAAAAGCGGGCAGTTGGGTCAAGGCAACAAAAGCTGGTGGTTAGGTTAGGGTAAGAAAAATAGGTGGTTAGATTTGGGAATAAAATGTAAGTTAAGTTTAAACTTTATGTTTTGACTCAACATTCATACAAGAAGCAAACAGCGGGCTCCAGGGTTAAAGTCCAGGGTTGGTTGGACCCCTCTTGTCCTAAAGGGACTTTTAAGTTCAATAAATTAGCTGGTACCAGCAGCATTTATAACTAATGTATGATACTGCCTCTGAAGTTTGATTTTTGGTGCAAAACCACTAATTAAATGGCAGTATTTTGTGACTTGGGAATGAGAAGCGTCTGAACAGCCTCAACACCCTGTAAAATGAACAAACTTACTGTTGCTGCTGTCCTATAGGTTAGACACCAAGCCGCTGTGTCACCTGCAGCAGAGCAGTTTGCACTGGCCACACTGAAGCAGCTACAGCCTCCAGCCAAATGTCTTTGCCAAAGTTGCTGCCTGACAAATTTATTTCCTTTTCATTTCCTTAATGACTATGGAGCTGCTTTTGAAGTATCCCCAGAATGTGTAGGAACCCTGGAAAATACAAGGTTTTTAAACTGATTTGCAAAATGTTCCCAGCACCCTGTAGGTCCTGGAAGCTTTGATTTCCTCTGTTCAGACAGAAAAGAGAGTCTTTAGCCTGAATAATGTTCAAACAGACTCATCAGCTGTTGTTTTCTTTCACAGACTGTGAGCTGCATTCTGCTGCAGGATGAAGAGCAGAAAATGAAGGTCAGACGTCTAATTGATGTTTTAATTAACTTATTAACCAAACGACTCTTTATAATTCCAAGAGGCTGACTTTGACGGTGTGACGGCAATGTTCGAGGAAAAAGAGGCACAAGTCTACAGCCACATAAGGAGTTTAGTTAGGCTACACAGCTTACTGTAAAGAAACTGTAAGATGAGAAAATGCAGGTCCAATGTGTCATGGTGAGGTTAATAGAAAAAGCATAAGCTCATTGTGATGTTAGAAGAATTCATCATATTTTGAGCATGAAAGTGCTAAGAGAGTTACATGGCCAATTGTGTCTGCTAAAAATGATATTTATATACTGTACTACTAAAAGATTTTGGAGAAAATATCATTGCTGCCTGGATTTTGTTAGTTGGCAACATTTTGTCAAATGTTACCTGCTTATTCAAAGCTCAGGACTTGGACACTGTTTTTTTGGTTTACGCTGCCAAACACTTTAAGAAAGATAGTAGAATATTTGTGGTTAATATTGAAAATGCCTTAGTTGTTAGAATGGATTAAGCATTGACCAAGTTCACTCTCCTTCCAGAAAGTGCTTGGACTTGGCCGAACAGAGCTTTAAAACCATTCATGGAGCTTTACACCCCCGCCATACCACCTACCTCCACCTGGAGATCGCCTAACTTTCTGACCTTTATGACATGGAAGTTTATCATACCAATAGAGACTATGTTAAAAAAGTATTTCACTGCTGGTGTACTAGTCAACCTGCTGGTCAGCATGCCCCTCTCTCTTCTGGATGGAAGTCTACCCTGCTCCACAAACACTATGACCTCCGCAATAGCTGGATCCAATTCCTGGCTTTGCCGAAGCTCATCTGCAGACATAGCCAGAAATGTGTCTTGTTCTGAGGATGCCACCATAGGGAGAGCCTTGATGAATTGTATGGCTCTTGACTCTGCAGCCCTCTCCCACTCAATGTGAGCATCACAGATGGACTTAACATCAGAGAAATCCTGCTTTCCAACTGTCACAGTGCATGAGGTACCTTTAGTCACACAACCTTTTGAATTATCGATGTGTAGACATTGACCATCAGGCTATCAAGAGAAACATCAATGGAGAAGATCAGTGGTTTGGAGAAGTCCGGGTGAGTAAGGACTGCACATTTCAAAAGCTTCTCTTTGAGACTGTTTAAAGCAGACTTGCACTCATCAGTCCAATCTGCAGGCTAAAGCTTTCTGAAGACACCAGGATTCTGGTTTAGCTTGCCACCCTTCCCCCTTTGTGTCTGACCAGCCATGAGGGCAAATAGAGGCTTTGCAGTGGAGGTATAAAGCGCTGATAATAAAACACCATCCCCAAAAATGACTTTAATCTCCTGACTGAAGGTGTACAGCAGTCACTTTCCATCAAATCTCTCACTGACATTTTGACAAAGACTTCAAGTTTATCCGGGTCACGCCACCAATGTAGCCGGAACGGCTCTGCAGTTCACAGCTACACTGCATTGTGTTCTGGTGCACAATCAACACTGGACTCTGACATCCAGTAGAACACAGGTTTATTTGCTGCGTAAATCCAGAGAAAGCAAAATGCTGTCAACATGAAGGCTATCTTCATAACAACCCGCCTCTCGCAGTCAAGCTCAGAGCGGACTGACTTGGACTTAATAACAAAAAAAAGCGAACAAAAAGTATGTACAAAAGAATGAAAATTTTGCTTTGTTTGTCTAATTACATCATATTCACTAACAATGAATATCAGACTTAGTCTAACATGACACAAAGCTATAAACCATCACCATGGTGTTTACTATTAATTAACATAATAGGAAATACATAGTATATTCCAAAAATAAAATGCCAGTACCCATGACTGTCATACAGAAACACACTCACTTAATACAATACATCCAGATGAATAACACATTTGCTAAAGATGCTAGCAGGAATATAACTCATGTAAACATACCTGTCAGCATGGGCTCACAGGCTATCTTCATATCAACACGCCAAACCTAAAAAAGAAACCATGTAAATGTGCATACCATGGGAAGATAACATGGCGATCCACAGCTCACACACACACTCAGCAGGCACGTGTTGAGATAGCTTTCTCTAACTCACTTTACAGGCAATAAATACACCAGAAAAATCATTGGCTCATCTGTTATGTGCACTTAAACCCACTTAAGAACTCTAAATTAACAATTTGTGAACGAGCTGCATCAGATACCTACCTCTGCGGTCAAACTAAATACAATGCCTTCAATGTCAAAACTATGAACTATGAACTAACTATGAAAAATCAAAACAAAAAAAAAGGATTTTGGTGAAATTAGCTTACATCACATCAAAATAAACGTTATAAACAAAACAACAACAAAAAAACTCCAAAAAGCGAATATTCTGTGTAATTTATTCTATACACTGAGAACATGGTCTTTTTTTAAGATTTTTTTTAGGGCTTTTATTGCCTTTAATGGACAGGATTGTTTAAGCATGAAAGGGGGAGGGAGAGGGGGCAACATGCACCACAACCACAGCAAAGGGTCGAGGATGGAACCGAAACCACAGACGCTGCAGCGAGGATACAGACTCTGCATATGGGGCGCCACTCGATCCACTGAGTCATCAGGCGCCCTGGGAAGATAGTCTTTTAATATAAGTAGGATGTCTTTGCAGGCGAAAGACACAAATACTTTTGATATTGATGCTACAAGGCCAGAGAAACAGGACGTTTTTGCTCAAGAGGGAGCAAACTGCACTGCTCTGCACCAGATCAATAAATGCTCCCTGCTGGTGTGTGATGTAATGTGTCCCTGTTAGAGGCTGAAATCTTAGCGTGAATGGGGGAAAAAAAGGAAAAAAAGTTGGACGGGAGCTCGCGGGACCAAGCTATATGAAGTCAGCAGCTATTAATGTTTTTTTTACCACTAGGGCTGTCAAGGGATTAAAAAAAATCTAATTAATTACATGCTCTGTGATTAATTATTCTGAATTAATCACATACATTCATTTTTGCTGTGAAAATATCTTTAGAAATTCAGTTCACATTTGTAAGCACAAATTCCGCTCATTTATGCAGTTGCACCAGCTCCTGCATTGTCATCAACACAGTCCTGCAAATATTTCAAAATAAAATCCCTTGTGTCAACAATCTGTTATTTTTTTTAACACGTTATTTTTTCTGTGATTGATTAATTGAAATCAAGGCTTTATTTTAAAAACCCTGGTTTCCAAAGACCATTGTAAATCTATGCAAAAGCACATAATGTTAAGCATGTCAAGTAAAATGGATTGTTAGTTAAGATAATACAATTGCAATCATCATGCTAATTTATGCTTGTGTGTAAATGGGGATTCCCATTATGTGTTAGCATCAAGCTAAAAGACTCAGTGCTAGTTATTTGCGACATTGTTCTAGCACTTATAATCATAATCAGAATTAATTGTATTACCAAGTAGCTTTTTTAGTGTCAAGTAGTTTGCCTTGGTGTTTAGTGCATACAATAAACTTACAAAATATTAAGGGAAAATAAAGTTTATGTCAAAGTACTGCAGCAGTTCAAAATAAAATACAGGCTAGAATGGAAAAAAATTAAAGCTTAAATATTGTCATGTGGTGCAGGTGAATCCACAAGCAGAGACAACAGGAACTAAAAAAGATCACTCTGTAAGGAACAGAAAGTGCTCATCACAAGACCAAAACAGGGATCAAACAGAGACTGAAGTGAGATCCAGGACTTAAATACAAACTAAACTGACGAGAGGATGAAATGCAGGTGGAGAAAAAAAGGCGGAGAAGCTCAAGTGAGGGGATTAAGGTGATGAGGCGGAAGAGCAGGCAGGGAGCTGATTGGCTGGAACACAATGAGGAGCAAGAAGGACTAACAAGGCTGACTCAGGACAGCTGTGACAAAAAAACAGGCGGGAAACAGGAAAAACTAAAGACACAGGAAACCACAAGGGAAAGTGAGAACAGGGCTGTGTCCAGCCCCAATAAAACATAGCAAAACATTTAGTTAAGTAAAAAATGTGATACATTGAAAACTTTGTTGTGTTATGTAGCTGCAGTGACTTTTAACACTGTTATTTAGTTTATTTCAAAAAAGGCTTTATCAGGAAAAGTGGGAAAAGTTATATCTTCACTGCCAAAGCATTTGTGAACTAAACATTTAAAAAAAAATCTATTTACAATAAGTAAATATACAGGAATTTGGTTTATAGTTTATAGTTGACAGTTATAGTTAACTTTGCTGCTAATTGGTACACCAGTGACATGCCTACAAAACAGGAGTAAACATAACTCAAAGCCCGTTACACAGCGTTTCACACCAAATTGAGGAAACACATCGTTCAACCTGGACACAGTAGAAAAACAATGCATACTGTTTTGAGATTAAACGTACCCCACGTGAGAGGACTGTTACACTGTATGTCATTACTTCCCCTCCTTCACTTCCCCTCAGCTCTTGGTAATGCGGTATGATGTTGCACGGAGACAACTGGGAGACTGGAGGGAAAACAGATGGGGAACTGAAATAAAACACACCTGCCCTCACTCATTTTCAGCCTGACTATCACTGATCAACCACCAGTTGCAGGCCTGGCAGGATATACAGATAAGCTTGGGAATACAGAAATCACACAATCTGAACAGATCAACAACATACATAAATACTTACTGCAATTATTTATTTGGCAGTTTTTAAAAAGCAGCTATTTGGGGCATAGATTAGTAAACCTGTACACCTTGAAACTTACCTGAACAGATCTATAAGATGTATTAGAAAACAGAAACAGAAAAAGCATGTCAGATAGTGAAACTATGAAATTTTAATTTATTTACCAGTTTATTCAGATTCTTCTTCTTCTGTGGTGCAGCTTGAGTTTTACTATTACTGCAACCTAACCACGGATGGATTTTCTTGTATCACATGCAATGCATTGTGGGTAATACTCAACTCTGGAGTGACCATATTTGTTCACTCGCTTGCTCAGCCCTCTGGGGATCGATTTCACCAAGGTCTCTTCAGTTTTTCACACAGGTGAAACTCATCAGGGCGAGGCAGACAAACACTAAGGAGGGAAACCATACAAAGACAGGAAGTTCAACCAGACATGACACATGTGGAGTGAATTTACAAAATAAAACAGGAAACGGAACAAAAATGAATAACATTGATGAATATGAAACAAGGAAAAACATTACAGAAAACCAAAAAACAAAGTCCTTAAGATAAAAGACAAAATGTGAGATCATGACATATATTAGGTAATATGTATTTCTCTTGAAAAACAAATAAGAAAATCACCATATGTATATGGGAGAGAGGCAGAAAGAGAGATGATGAATGATTGATTAGACGATCAGCGACTTCCAGATAAAAGTAGCATTGCATAAGCAGTAAACTCAACAAGTGCAAAAAGATGTGGTTGAACTCCTTGGATGAATTCTTAAAAACAAATGATGACATCCTGTGTGTGTGTGTGTGTGCGCACATGCATGTGTGTGGATGGGTGTGTGTAAAAGAGAGAGAATGTAGATAAATGATTGATCAGATGCAGTTTCTTCTAGATAAACTAACATTGCATCGACTGCAAACTCACCAAGTCAGGCTTGTAGAAAACATAGAAAGCTGCTGCAGTACAGTGAATATTTTCATAATCTTTTCATCTCACCTATTGAGCTACAAGAGCAGATTTCATAATAGCTTAGACTTCTCAGTTACCCTATCAATGATCATGTCAGAGTCCAAAGCCCTGAGTGTGGCTATCAATACAAACTTCTAAAGCTTGTTGACCTTAAGCCTTGAGAACGCTCTTTCAGTGGCTACTTGAGAAAGGAAGTGTACACAAGCCTAAGAAGATGATACACTTCTGACAACATTTTGAAAAACAGGAGTACTTCATAGCAGCAATAAGAGACACAGCTTTTATTCACAATATTCAATTCAATACATTTGTCACATGAAATAATATGAGGACAATTCCAGAGAAATGTAATCTGCCAGTCTCTTCAATCTGTGCATTTAAAACAGTGTAACAGTAATGAATATGGGGGTAGGGGTGTCTTAGGCAGGGTCTGCATTTAGGATCCTTGTAGGGTAGAAGCTCTTACTGAGCCTCGCAGTGCTGGCCTGATGTACCCAGTTCCTTCTTCCAGATCACAACAGGATGAGAAGGCAGTTATCTGGGGGTCTGGGATCCTTAATGGCCTTATTTTGGCAGCACCTGGTATAAGCGTCCTTTTTGCAGTCTAAAGCAGCACCTATGGTGTGTTCAGAGAGCCCATTTTCATTCTGAAGTCATTATATACTGCTGCTTTTGCAGTACTTTTGCCGTATGATCCTGATGCCAAAAGCCACTTTTTGTGCCTGCATGATACACTGCTGGACGGCGTCAGCTGAAAATGCAGCCGAAGAGAACCTGTCACAGTGTTATTATATGCTGCCAGACAGCATCAGGTTGAAACACTGCTGGTAATGACATAATATCAGGAGCACAAGGGTGCCTATTGATCGGTTGGGAGGTGGGGTGGATTGATTCAACAAACCCTGGACTTTCATGCAGGAGTCTGGTGTTCGCTTCCCATCTGAATGTCTTTTTTTCTATACCTTACTCTGTGCCTCCTACCCTTAATCCTAACCATCCATAGAAGCTTGTATGTTTGTTGATGCCGTGGCGTCAGGTATCTCGTGCTCTTGTTGCCTAAAGATAACCACATGCAGTGTCATCCCACCATGTGCTTGAGTTGACTGATCTCAGAATGTCAACAACAGATACAAAAGAATACCGAGAGCCTAATATGAAGAAACGGAAGTCCACTTGGGATGGACTTGGGATGACAATGTGTTGGTTGACCTTGACAAACCACTCTTTGCAGGGCCTTGTGGTCCTGTTTGGTGCCGTTTCAATACCAGGCAGTGATGTTCTCTGTCAGGATGCTCCCAATAATGCAGGAGTAGAAATTCCTCAGTATTTAAGGGAATACCCATAATTTCTTAAGTCATATTCCTTTTCTGCACATCCATCTTCCACCACTCTTGTCTTGCATTCATAAACATGTCTAGCTTAAAGCCTGTTCCACTGTTCTGACTGTAGCTTGTCCATCATTACTGTCCATCTTGATCAGACATTTACTGGGGTCTTGAAATGTATTATTAGGAAGAGAAGTGGTCCTAATGTGATGATAGTTCCTGGGGTTCAGCCAGAGTGCCATGTTCTTCCGGGGATCACTTTGATAGCTGTGTCCAGAATTGTGTTCTGTACATTCACCTGTGATACTTTCTCAGCATAACTTAGGTTCTTATCTTGGTTCTTCATCTCTGCTTTGTTTCTTCTTTGTTCTCTGAATTAGTGTTGCTTCCACTTCAGCATCTTCTCCTTCCGGCTTTTCGAGTGTTCATTAGTCCATTTGATAAATGCTGCCTTCACAGTTATGAAATCCCTAGTGAGTCTCTCTTGTGTGGCAATAACAATGCGGAGGGCAGAGAGGATGTCAATCCCTTTTGTCTGGAGGTACTTGGGGAGTGAAGTGGTTTGGTCAAATGCTCTCAGGAATACCTGTGCTGTTAACACTGTTTCACACTTGAGAAGGCACCCTCTCTAAAGCCTCCTGCTTTGGGATGAATAGTTGGGTTTTTTTGCCTGCAGTTCTATGGCTGCAAGAATTAGCACTGTGTCAATGAAGAGGCTGTACTTCAGTTAACCAAAATGTCTAAACACTATTTTCAAAGGGCCGTGCTCAGCCCACGATTGTGTCGATCCAACTGGAGAGAGGCGTCTGTTGTTTTTGTCTTTGATTTGCTTCTCCCACACACTTACCCTCTGAAAGGACTCCCCGATGAACACAGCTTTGTTATTCAGTAGTTTGAATGTGGTAGTGGAGTTGAAAGGGGGTATCAGGAAAGTCAAGGCAATCAGTGAGGTGGTGGTGGCCCCCTCCAAAAATGGCTGGACGAACAATGATCTAAGAGCTGCAAAAAGTTTTGGAGAAATTTACCTTCAGACTTCATTTCCTTGCCTGGAATTCTTATTGATGTCATATCAGCACTGCTACCACAGCGGAACTCAAACAAGGCAACATAACCGTGGCTGTCATAATGGGAGGTTGTACAAAATACTTTCAGACCCTGCTGTCATATGGAATCAGCTGTTCAAAGCCAGTCTGCATTAATCCTATCGCATCTGGCTGGCAGGGGAGGCAAGGAATACCCTGCAGGAAGCAACATGAGAATCCCAGCTTTCTGCCTACTGGTGGCCTGGATGCTTAAAGCACGGGGCAAGCTGGATACATAGCTTTTGAAAAACTCCTTGTTGTGTGTGTGTTTGTGTGTGTGTGTGTAAATTAATTTGCAACATCATCAGACGTGGCGAAGGCATGACGCACTCTACTCTACCTTTGAATCTGGTATTGGTTGCCTTCATTGATTGGGTCGGTAAGGTTTGGGCATAAGAAGTGAGATTGGTTAAGGTCAGGATAAGAATATCAGGGTAAAACAATCTGATGACATCAGTCTGCATAATAATTAGCCATGTGCCTCTGTTTGGGAGAGTGTGCTGTATTTTTTTTTTTTAGAGTAATGGGTTTTTGGATAACAAGCTGTTGTACAAATGGCGTCTTATTCAAATGAGACATTTTTCAAACTATTGTGGCATCAGAGCTATGGGTCATTGATGTGATTGGCCCAGCACTGTGTCACTCAAGAAAATAAGCAATTGGCCAATATACTTGTTTAATGAGCTGGTCAGTCAAAAATAAAAGCTTATCAGACCAGTCCAGCCTTGTCTGGTAAATGCATCTGGTCCCTTTCTGGTTCAGACAGGTTTCCAGCCAACCTGGCTCGGATCAGGCCAATCACAACTCTTTATTTAATATAGGACTGGATTTCAGACAATGACTGAAAACCTGCCCTTTAAGCAAAATATGTGGTAACATCAATTTCTAGCATAAACCTAGCTCAGTAGAGGGGGCGCCATTGAGACATTTCTCAAAAACATCCAAAATGGCTGCAGCTGACATGGAACTCTCTGTTGAGGTACTATTTTTATAGTATGATGGCAAAAACTGTAACACATAGTGATGCTACACCATCACAGTTTATCTCTTCGTGCATTTGTCTGTCACGCAGCACTATGTCAGGTCTTGTCTATGCAGTTGCTTCCAGAGACATTAGAATCTACAGCTGTTGATATGCCCCTGTTAGGGTGTGAATGAAAAACCCTGTTGTTCATGTTGTAAGCCAGCAGTTCTGTGAGGTTTGGAGAACCAAAATGAGCACAACAGTCCAAGAACCTGATTCAGAGCTCTGGTTTTACTGTCTTTTAGCATTGATATATATGAAACATATGGCATCATCCAAAAACAAAGAACTCACTGCCATGAAGAAGGGGTCCCCAGCCCACAGACCAAAGCCCGAATATATCCAAACAAGGGCTTTAAATACTGCTGGGTCAGACCATACTTTGATCATTGGGGTGAAATTAAACAAACAATAAATAGTACTCCATCTTTAATTTACATAAATCTTTCTATGAATGACTTAAAAATGTACAGTAACTATACACTCACAATTAAAGCAAGAGGTAATTTTGCCAAGGCTAAGAAATGACACCCAAAAAGAAAATCCATTGCTACCTACCCCCTCCCCAAGGCCCTATGTGGTACACTTCACATTACCAAATCGTGGTGTCAATCAACCAAACTGGATCCCAAGTTTAGATGATAAACACATGCCACATAACCAAAACAAATCATTCAACTGATCTCAGCTGGTGAGGGAGTGACTTGAGCTCCCTCACAGCCCCTTGGGGATCAAATGTGAACTGAGAGGATCTCCACTAACCTGCATTTGTGATTTGGTTCGATGATGTCAGACCACAGGCCACTTCCCTGGCATCGGTGTGCAAAAGCGTGCTCTTCTCTGACATGTGAGACCACACAGAATTCTAATTAATAACACGAAGTATCTCTGCATCCTGCACGAAGGTCTGAGTGAACATTCCCAGACCAAAGTGTCAGCTGTTTAACCTGACCGGAATCTCTCCCGTTGCCGTGACAACCCATATTACCGCAACTTTCTCATGCAAAACCCCAGGGAGGGAGGGCGGCGGTGCCAGGGCAGACAGTGTGTGCAGATTTTCAGCATCATTCCCCACACGTTAAATCAGCACATGCCATCATTGACATTCTTCCCGTCTGAATCTCAGTCTAAGTTTACAGCAACAGAGACACATCAGTGTGAGAGGGAATGTTACAGAATCCATCGTCCAGACAGCTCTGAGTCGTATTTGTTATATCACAAATGATTTCTAGCTGTAGGCATCAATACTACACATTATTTAAGGCATAATGTCTGTGTCTGTGCTCCAACTATTTTTCTGCACCAAGGACTGATACAGTCAGTCGGTGCACTGGGAGAAAACAGCAGGTGTTGTGGATAACTTTGCTTTTGAATGTAAGTAAGATACCAATGGAAAAAGAAAATGTCATAAGTAAAAAACATTTTTTGGCTGTCTGCAAACAGTCTGGAGACTGTGACTTCTCGCCATAAAAAGTAAAGAATAATATGACACCTCAACATTTTTAACACTGCTAGAGGTCAACTTCACTTTGAAGCTGAAATGAGTTTTCTTGTCAGAGAGTCTGACTCAGCCTTGAAGGTCTAGTGTGTAGGATTTAGGGGAATATATTGGCAGAAATGGAATACAATATAATAAGTATGTTTTCTTTAGTGTATAATCAACTGAAAATAAGATCTGCTGTGTTTTTATCATCTTAGAATGAGCCGTTCATATCTACATAAGGAGCAAGTCCTTGTCTATGGAGATCTCCATTTTGCACCACCATGTTACTACATTAATCTAGAATAGAAACACTTACTCTAGATAGGGACAGTTGCATTTTTGCATTGACCACTGTACTTATAAGCCAATCTGCGATGAGCAGCAATGGAATTACACTGATTTGTAAACAATATTCTCATCCCATGCCTTTACATATCGCTGCTTTATCAGTGGACTTCCACGTCAACATGTCATGTGCTAGATATCTTCTTGCGTCTACTGTTACGGGATGCCGCAACCAACACCAGAATGTCAACAAACACACGTGGTTAGGATTAGGCAACAAAAGCACATGATCGGGTATAAGAAAAACATAATTTTGGCCATTCTGTGTAAGTCCATTACAAAAAATATCATTAAAAATCCATTTAAATTACAGGTCGCAATGCAACAAAATAGAAAAAAACACTTTTGCAAGGCACTGTAATTGTTTCGCACTATGGTCAGATGGCAAGCAAACACTATGCTTCTAGGTTAAAGTTCACTCTATGACTTTTATGGACGGTGCATCATATGGTTGTGGCAGGTTCTGTCTGGCCCTGTTACCAACTGGCGCTGTCCATCCACATATCATATAGCCATGCTAGGTGTTGTACAGCCGACCGCCAGTGTATCATTACACAGTGGAAGGTTGCGTCACACAAAGGTTCCATCAGGCGTTACAAACTGATGCCACCCAGTGGCATATCATACCGCCTTGAAAGGTGGCTTTTGGCATTGGTACCTGAATCACTGACAAAACAGCAGTATATGACGCTTTTGAATTTTAACAGGCTGGATTTGTAATGTGAAACTGCTTTATTCAGTGTTTTTAGCTGTTTTAATCATCTGGTCCATTTGTTTTGGAGATGAAGACACCTCTGTGAGTAATTTGGCCTTCTGTTAGAAGCTTCCTGAACAAGAAGCATGGCAAGAATTCTAGCTGGGAGAAGTCTCAGCGTCACAGCTCACCAAATCCCCTTAAATCTTACACACGTTACCTTTAAAGACAGGGCAAGGTGCTAAAATATACAGAAAGAGTTTAGGAGAACTGAGTTTGGTTTCAGACCTCTGAATCACAGCCAGCAGCTCTGACTTTTTCAAAGATTCATGTCTGGTGTTGCCAACCAGTATCCAAGCCATTCTTTTCCTATTGGCTTCCACTGGTAAGAAATGCTTTAATGGGGATGGTTAATTGAGGCATAACCTCGACACAGCTAACTGCGTTTTTGTCTTTTTACTTGGTTTTCGAGGTTGTATCACATCCTCCCTCTCACCTTTTTCCTTCTGATTAGGATTCCAGTGTTGTGCGTGAGCAATTAAACAGCAAAGCTTGGCCTGGTTTTTAACTAAAGTGACTTTAAATGGAAGAATGGACTTTTAAAGTCAGCCAGTGAAAGAATTAACTACTGGATGAGTGGAACTGGAATGTGCAATGGATTCATTATCTTTGAGGTTGTCGATTTAAGCCAAAAAAGGAGCCCTGGGAGCTTCAAGGTGGGAGGTAGCCAGCAGGTCTAGAGCTAAACCTTCCTGTGCAGACCAGGACCAGCCTAGGCGGGGAGAAAGGTTGGACAGAAATGTACTGGTTTTTTTTTTTTAAACTATTCTCCCTCACATGTTATTGCTGTGTGCTGTGGAACCTGTGCAAGCCGCATTGCACTGACCCCAGACCCTTAAGCTCCAGCCTGAACTTTGACCCCCATTTACTGTGGATTCCTGTGATATCAGCAAAGATTTACTCATGGGTAACCAGATCTCCACAGAGAAAGGTCTAAAATCACAGATTATCTTTCTGTACACCCCGTTCTCACTCCGAACTCATCAAATACGTCTGCTCTGTCATTGCTTTCAGTGTATAAGCTTAACGCCAAAAGCTGCCAAAAGCCACCTTCCGCCTCCGACCGGAATGCGGCTGGATGGCGTCAGATGAGAAAGTGCTCGGAGAGAACTGATGGTATTGTATTTGTACACTGGTGGACGGATGAATGGCACCAGTCGCATAAACATGCAACTCGCACAGGCGGCATGAAACACAGAAGGACAGCGCCACCTAATAATGCTGCCAATAACAGCGTGATATAAGGTGCATAAGTGCACTCAGTTTACCATGTGCCTGTTTTACCCAAACCATCAGTGACTTTGCTGCCTAATCCTAACCATAATGATGGTCTGCTTGGTTGTGTGTGTACCGTTGTGTAAACATAAGGACCATGCTGCTTCATCCCAACATGTGCATTTGTTGACATTACGGTAACAGCGCCCAAAAGGATACCTTAAACGTTATGAGTAGACACAGAAGGTTACTGACAGAACGGCACATGTGACGAGTTGGGATGAAAACATGTTGTTCTGTTAAAGGAGCAAACCTTTCTGGCTTGTTTGAGTTTCTTTAAACCAATCACAATTGTCTTGGGCAGCACTAAACACAGGACGCAGTGACCAGGCTCTTGCAAAAATAGTGACAGGGTTTGGTTTCGCAAAACATTTGCACTTTGAGAAGCAAGCGATGTCATTAAAATGGCTCTGCAAAAGAAAGAACACCACAAGAAAACATTTAAGGTCACATGTCACTTTTAGAGATTCAACTTTTAGTGAAAAAAAAAACATGATTTGATAATTGGCGCCGTAAAGGTAAAGCCTGACTTTACTCAAGTTCTGGAGCAGCTCACTGGACCCATCAAAACCAGACATTTTTTTATGGATTTGTGGAGTCAAGACTTGTGATTGGAAACTCACCCTTCATCTTTCAAACTCTATGCATGATAAAATAATCTCAATTTAAGATCCATGTGCTCGTTTTTTTTCTGGTTTTTCTGTAACATCTCATGGTCCTCATCTGTATATTAGGATGCTCAGCTTCTCCTTTCTCCTTTTGTTCAGGAGTTTCAGTGGGGAAAGAAATCTTTATAAAAAAACACTTTCCACATTTTTTCACGCATTAACAGCATTTCCAGATTAAGCCAGCTTAGTCTCAAACGAATTGGCTGAAAGCAAGAAAATTGGCTTCTCCAGGTTTTAACTGAAGTGTTTAATTTTCTTGCCAATTTCAGTCATCTGAACACTTGATGCAGTTATCGTATAAAAATGTGACTTAGAATGGCTTTAAATTTGAAGAACACACTCCATTAAAGACTTTTAAAATTATTCTGTTAATGTCAGCACCATTTTACTCCCAGAATACACCCCGAATAACAGTAACCATAACAAAAAGTGTGTCAGAGATCAGCAGTTTGATCACAGTGGCACTAACAACATGATAATTATTTGTGAACGATGTTGATGTTATTATTAAATAGCTCTGCACCCTCCTGTTTCTCTCTTCTCTCTCGCTGTCATCTTTATTTATTGTTTGCTGTTTTGTGTGCTTCTGGTTTTTGATGTTGTTTTTCTCGTTATTTTCCTCTGGTTTGAGGCTGGGGGTGTTTTTAGAAAGATTCCTTCAGGCTTCGTCTATCGCCTGCAGGGTTTGTATTTATTCTCTCAGAGCTCTCATCTTCCTTTAACCTGAACCAAACGAAGGTTAATAATAACATGATGCTCACTGACTGTCTGATTCATATTTCAGCTTGTTTGTTTCTGTATGAAACTCCTGCATGGCGCACATCATTATTAACCCTTCAACACCTGGATCGATTTTTTTCGGTTTTGTTGCGCTGCATTCCTCTCACAAGTATTCAAACTTGAGAAAATTAGTTTGATTTCTTGTAAAAACATGAAGAAAAAAGGAATGAGTACCTTTGCAATAAATGTCCCAAAAAGTGCAAAAAAGTATGACTATACTATATAAAAATAAATTGGCATTGGATAGGGTTTGGGATTATTAGGGAAAATGACCATAAATATATAGGCCCTACATATGTCTTTCTTAACATAATTTTATTCTGTTTTATTTTAGCTTATTTTTAGGTAATTTTATTTTTCCTTTTTACTAATTTCTTGCTATATTTGGGCCATTTCTTGTTAAGCTGCTTGTTACCATTTTCCCATGTATATACTCAGATTTCAAGGGGTTAAATGTATTATATTTTGTAGAAGAAGCAGCATATTATCTTGTTATGTCACATTTTGGCATGTTGTTACCACTGTTCCATGTAATTTTTCAGTTAAGTTAAATGTTTGGTTACTCTTTTGTTACGTTACATTGTTTTGTCAAGTTATGTCAGTCAGTTCCCGGCACTTTGCAATTTTTTACGAGACATCACATGACGTTACAAGTTACAAAAAGTAACTGTGGGTAAGTAATTGTTTTGTTAAGGCTCTGACACACCAAGTAGATGGTTGGTCATCAGTTAGTAAGCAGGATTCCATTACAGACTTGCGCAAAACTTGAGCCATGTTTTCAAAATGTTGATAAAACACAATTGCGATGCAACATTATTTGTGATAATTTTATGTTTTTATATATTGCATGACATCATCTAATTACATTAGTATGTGGTGTTTTGGACAAGACAGTGTTGTAATGCCATAGCACACATCATCATCTGGATAAAATGCAAAGATGCTGTAAAATTCTGGCAAAAGCTGAGAAAGCAGAGATTTAATTGGTTGAAGACAACAGCTTAAACAGCCACCACCCCCAGCCCTCCCTCCACCAGCCTGTGTCCCAGGGTCAGTCTGTCTATTTCAGTATGAAAGTCCTGCAGGCAGCCCTGTGACCCTGGAGGTTCTGCTGCCTCTGAGATACCAGCCCTGAAATTAACAACCTACCCTCCTCCTCTACTCCTCTCCTCCTCCTCCTCCTCCTCCCCTCCTTTCCCCTTGCCCTGCCCCCTTTTATCTTTTATCATGCCTTCTTTCTGTCTTCTGTTGATATTCCTCGTCATTTCTTCCACCCATCATTATTCATTCTCTTCCTCCCTCTCCTCCTCTTCCTCTTCCCCTCTTCATTTTGTTTTTAACTTAAACTTGCCTGGCCTTCTGCTCATTTTTTTCCTTCTCTTGTTTTCTTCTTCATCACTTTTTGTCATCAACCTTTTGGCCTTCCTGCTCTCCTCTCTCCTCCTCCCTCAGATGATTTATCTTCAACTATAAACAGGGAGTGTTCTCTCCTGCTGTAAACACCTTGTTTTGCTGGGAGCTCCACATTGTACGCACTGTAGGATAACTTTTATCACTATACATGAGAGCCAATGTTACAACAATCAGCTGAAATCTGACCTTTTTACTTGCGTTCCAGGGTTCCCATGGTCATGGAAAACCTGGAAAAGTCATTTAATTCCACAATCTCATTTCCCAAGACTAATAAGGAATTTGTTTTGCACTGGACCTACACAGAACAGTCAAAATTGGTAAAGTGAAATAATTTTTTTTTTCTTTTTTTAATTCTGAAAAATAAAATACTGAAAAATGTTGGGTGCATATCTATTCATGCCCTTTTGTTAAGACCTCAATAGTCACATAATTTGTTAAATAAAGTGCAATCTAAGTGTTACATGACCTTAGTGTGTGTATATGTACATATAATCCTATGTGTGTGTGTGTGTGTGTGTGTGTGTGTATAGTGTGTGTATATATATATATATATATATATATATATATATATGCTGAGGTGCTGAAAATCAAAACCTATGGTGGCCTAGGACATCTGCACAGTACTGCACAGAAACAGTACTGTTTCTTTTCTTAAAACCCCCAAAAAGAACAGATAAGTGCACTGTTAAAGTACCAGATTGCTAAGCAGTAGTAAGAGTATTAGCATCCCTAGTTGTTGTGTGTCACATAGAGATGCTAAAGTGTGCCTTGTGCTTCCCCATGAGATGCAGAGGGGTACAGAAAATTTTTTAATGTCAAGTTGTTGTGTTTCTAGCCAGACTAATGGTTTATAGTTTTATTACCAGCAAAGGCGACTCAACAAAGTTTCTAATGAAGAACTGGTTTGGACTGAACACACACACACACACACACACACATACAGATGAGCTGTGGGGGTTGAATTGCACTTCACTTTTCTCAGCTCAGCCCTCTGGAACAAAACTCATCATCCCAGACATCATTTGTGTCTCGCCTCGCTCTCTCCTTCTCTTCATCCTGCTACTCTAACCAATCAGTGACACGGAGAGGGAGGTCAGTGTGTGTCTCTGCTGAATACTGGAGTCATTATTTAAACGTTTCTATCTCAGTATAAGTCTGAGGCATCCTCACATATTGAAGTATAAATAAAAACCCCCAGGGTTTGTATTCACAGCAGTGACGTGTCTGTGAGTGATCAATTATATTTACAGCGTCAAACATTGTTCTTGCAAACCTGAGCGAATCAGTCACTCATTACATGAGTCAGACCGTATATAATTGGCTGTAATGTGTTTCCTGCTTATGTAATGCATGGATACATGTGGGTTGCCGTCTGATGATTGCCTCATTGTCTGTCTATTTAGTTAGATATTGATGTTAGGTTAACCCTTTTTAACCTGGAGTGACATCACTTTTCTAGTGTTGCTTTCAGAGGCCTATCACAAGTATTTAAACCTTTGAACTTTGAGCCAATTAGTGCAAGTTCTTTCCAAAATATGTGAAAAAAGGCCATGAGCAACTTGCTAAGAATGTTTCACAAATTGCAAGAAATTGAAAAAAAAAAAACAGCTAGGGAAAAATGTCCAGAGGAAAAGAGGAAAATGTTAGAGAAAACTATATTTATAATTATCATTTGAAATTAGGTCAAAAAATTATTGGATTTTCTAAGCCCTTTCCCCAGGTCATATCCTTTTTTTAAATTTCTTTATCTTATTATTTTTTTTATTATTTTATTTTATTTATTCATTTTTAATTCATTTAGTCAATGTTAACACTTTTTTTGTTGGATTTTCTAAGTGGCATTATGATCCACAAGTTTTGAAGCCACTGTGAAATCGTGGACTATCACCTCCCAGAAATATGTCATACGTGGCTGCTCCCACGTATAAGGGGCTTGCCTTTCCATTATTGTTCCATAACACGCCTACGTGTCCTTGGATTGAAAATAATGATGGCTGCAATAGAAATAAAGATGCTAATGTTTTGAACGTCCATCAACATGCTTTTTGGTATATTATCAACAGAGGAAAGGTTGCACCAGAGGAAACATCACTTAATGGAAACACAGTTATCTAGCAATTTCTTTTATCAACATATAAAAAATATCCCTCAAGTTTCATGCAGATCTGTAATGGAAACCAGCCTTACGACAATCAAGTTACCACTCTAGTGTTAATTTAGCCATGTCTATTCCTGCTCATTACATGTTATGGTTTTGAAAAAAGTCCCATTTATATATTTTTAAGATAGTTTTTATACTCAAAAAAAGTGGTATTTCAGGCGATTCCAAAACAACCATATTTTGCAAAACTGCAATGGAAACCCTTTTTTTGTCATGATGCCATAGCTATGTGCTTGTCAGTAGGAACTGGCTCCCTCAGGCATTATGCAGCAGGCGCCATATGAGTTATTATTACATTGCATAACTCTTCAAAAGTTGAGCAGATCATTTGGAATTTTTGATTCCACAATTCCTCTGTGAACTCGTGGACTATCACCTCCCATAAATCCCTCATACATGGCCACTCCCAGGTATAACGGACTTACATTTCCGTTAACACTTGCATAACACACCTACATTACCTTGGATTGGTAATAACACAGTTATCTCGCAATTGTGTTTTATCAGCTATTCAAAAATATCACTTAAGTTTTGTGCAAATCTGTGATGGAAACCCGCCTACTGACTTTATTGTTTCCAATTTAAATTTAGCGTTGCGTGTAGGAACTATTTTCTGTCAACTGAACTATGCCTGCCAACCGTATTACTCAGTACATTTACATGCACAGTTTACTAAAGCTGCAGCTGTAACTTACTGGACTACTGTCCTTGGCCCAGTAGACAAGTCGTGGGGAAGAATCATTTATTGACGGAAGTATTTCAGCCTCCGCCATGGTATATGCCCACTTTCTATTCATTAATATTGGACCTTAATCTTTATACCTTTTACATCATATATTAAACAAGTTAGCAAGCCACAAACAGGTTGCATGTGGAACAATGAAACATGTACATGTCATCAGTATTTCCCACCGCGCATCGGACGTTATTTAGATGTCTTTTTTTTTTTGGTCATAGCCTTGATTGAAACTGGTCTATGTTTAGACCATCTGACTTGGTCCTAATTTAGCCAAAAAAATCGTAACTGAAAATTGGTCCATGTTAAGCCTGTCTGACTTGGTCCTAATTTAGCCCAAATGTTGAAAATATGTTGACTATTTCTCTGTGTTTAGCCCATCAGCTCTGGTCCTAAATTAGCCCAACAATAGAAGTTGAAAAGTAAGGCTATGTTTAGCCTGTCTGATTTGATACCTACCGTTGTCTTTTTTTGTTTTCTTCCCAGCTTTTGTTTCTGGCTTTTATCTAAGAATTTATGCTGCTTGACTTCTGGGTCAAAGCTATGGAGCATGTGCAGAATGCATAGAACAGTTCAGGTCTGGTCGACGCATATACACGAAAGAGTTAATCAACTCACAACCGCATTACCAAGGTGTGGTACTCTGAATTTGACACATTTAGTTTAACACAAAAATGTGACTTTTTCTAAGATTATGTTAATGTACTGACTTTGCAGAAGCAAAGGTTTATTTAGCGGTAGCTCATCCACCTGCAGTAGAAAGAAAATAGTTCCTACATGAAACTTCTTACAACAAGGTCTATGGATTATCTTGAGTAACCAGGTGATCATATCTGGAAAGAGACATTGCTGTTGAGTTCACCACAAGCTGAGTGCAATCTAGTTCCATGATATTGGTGAGAGGACGGACATCTCTACTACTGATATCTCCAACAGTCGGCAACTCACACCAAAACAATCTAGATTGATATAAAGCACTGCAAGTTAGAGGAAAAATGTTGTTTTTTGACTTGGGGTGAACAGTCCTTTGAAGGTTTGACAGCGTACACCTTTGTCAATTTTATTGGAGACACAGGTGGTCTGTGAGTCCAGCAACTCTCAGGTGTGCTGAAGCTAAAACACCATCTGACAGAACAATCAGTCTGTTTAAAGAATGACTCAGACGTTCAGCAGGGACTCTCACACATAAACAAAATCTCTCTCCACTGATCAAGAGTGAGAATAAACACATGGACAGAGATGGTGGTGTATTGTTTGTCTAAAAAAATATCAGTGTTTGCTTCATAATCTGTGATTAGCAGGACTGTTGGCTCAAAATTAACAAATTAGAAATTGAAGACTTTTTTCTTGCATGTCTTTCAGCTGCTGCAGTAAGAAACCTTAAAACAACCATTAGTTAGTTCAGCTTTCATCACATTTCTACATTCCTGGTCACCTGATTTTTTCTTTTGCATGACCAAACACCCAGCTCTCCTCCTGTGTCTGCTGTTTCAGGGATGCTGCTACCATTATGTCAACAAATGCACATGGTTTGGTTTAGGCAACCCAAGCACATGGCAGCCAATGCTGGAACATCAACCAGTGCACATGCTGGCACAGATGGTTAGGATTAGGGGAAAGGAGGCACATGGTAAGGGTTGCCTCAGAGGGCTTTACAGCATACATCCTTTATCCTTGGACCCTCACTGCACTCCTTCTATTACATTATCAGTAGCATTCACACTATTCTGTGACATATCATACAAACTGAGCAGGTTCCGTACAGACGGATTCTCAAGTCATATCACCTTTCCGCATATCTGGCCAACATGTACATGTATGGACAAAATTAGTCCTATTATTATATGCCAGAGGATGGCTGGACAGCACGTGCAGCACGCATGCATGAAACATGACAGAATGCTGCAGGTAATATAAGGAGTGTAAGGGTGCCTATAGGGTGGGTGGCAGAGGGCCCACAAACCCGGACTTTCACGCGGGAGTCGAGTGTTCACTTCCCATCTAAATGTGATGGGGTTTTTTTGTACACCTTAC
The DNA here is from genome assembly GCF_008729295.1 of Plectropomus leopardus. NCBI lineage: Eukaryota > Metazoa > Chordata > Actinopteri > Perciformes > Serranidae > Plectropomus > Plectropomus leopardus. Next base: position 2,976,760 of record NC_056482.1, on the reverse strand, counting down.
CATGTGCCCCTTCCCCTAATCCTAACCATGAATGGCAGCATGTGCCTTAGTTGATGTCCCGGTGTCATGTGCTGTCTCATCTCATCATGTGCTTGTGTTGTCACAGTATGGGCATCCTGGAATGTAAACAGCAGGTGCAGAAGAATACCTAATATGTAGATGCAGAAGTCCACTGCAAAGCGGCAACATATGAAGAGTTGGGTTGAGAATGTGTTGGTGGGTCCAGTATAGAGGGAGGTAATGTTAAGAATAGCTTAGTATAAAGACTGGAATTAAGGGAGACTTCTAGCCTAGCTTCATCAGAAGAGAAAATAGAGCCCAGCATGCAACTTGGGCAGGAAGCATGGCTATCGAATATTCAAAGAGTCAAATCCAAGGAAATTAATCCAAGATGCATTCTAGATAGACTGAAATATGATTGCTCAAACCACCCGAGACACTATTCTGCAAGATGTTGAAAAGGTGTAAATACATCCCTTTCTTAAAGACACATACATTATCTGTACTGCTCCCAAATGTAACCATGGCATTAAGCACTCATTGGAAATAACTACTTCCCTATTTTTCCCCTGTGAAAATGTCAGCTGAAGTGATGCTGAAATATGTTGTTCCCCCTGTCTCATGACAGCAACAAAAAAAGGGTTGTTCCAGTGATTTCAACAGATACAATCATATTGTAGGTGCACTGAGTTCATCTACTGAATGATCATTAAGTGGTTTCTATCTAAGATTTGGAGATATTTCAGTGACAATTCAGAGGATTATGAAGTTTATTTCTTCTTAATGAATAAACCACCTTAAAAATGGAGCAGACATTACACTTGTAATTGACCACAAAAATGATGTCTTCTTCACAACTTATAGAATTCATAGAAAACCTCTGACCTCCAGGGCTGACAAACTGCAGTCACAGTGCAGTTACATGTCACAAATTTCCATCTCCTATTGAAGGAGGTAAAAAGAGAGGTATATGAACTTTTGGCTCTTACATCCTCTAGCCACCTCAGCTTGTTCCTAAAATTGCTTGTTGAATTTGTGTGAGAGAACAAAATCGATAAAGTCAGTATTTCGAAGTTTTATTTTTTCATATTTTACAATTTTTAATTTCATATTATCCTCATGTCCAAACATGCTCTCATCCCCAGTCATCACATTTTGCCACTTTGCAGTGGACTTCTGCGTCTACATATTACACCTTAGTTATCCTTCTGCATCTTGTCTTTACGTTCTGGGATGCTGCTACTGTGATGTCAACACAAGCACATGGTGGGATGATGCTGCACATGGTAATGTTTAGACAAAAAAGGCACATGGCACCCAACAAATTGGTACGCTGCCACTGATGGTTAGGATTAGGGGAAGGAGGCCCATGGTACGGTGTAAGAAAAAAAAAATCACATTTAGACAGAAAGCGAACAATGCACTCCAAGGCTGAACACATCCACCACCACTCCCGCCCTTGTGATCCTCAAATCAAGTCATTACTTGTAGCGTTTCAACCTACACCCCTCCTGCCACCTATCATGGAAACACAAGTTCCATCCAGCCACATTCTCAGGTCATGCTGCTCATTAGCGTATCCAGCTGTCCAGTGGCATATGGTAATATAGCGACCAAGTCTTTCCCGGCATATTTGCATATCATGACACCGTCCCGTGCCATATTATGCAGTGGCAATAAAGGTGCCAAAAGCACTGTCTAAGCGGAGGTATTCAATGACTTTGCCTCGGTTTGTGCTCATATAAATATGATGCTCCCAAGCTGTGGGGGGCATCAGCTATGCTCTTAACCCAAGCTAAATCAAGTTTTAATTTGTTTCCTTCACTCTGTTTAGCACATCCTTTTGATTCATACATATAATCATTTTTGTTGCACTCATCCTCATGTATCGAATTTACATTGATTTACTCTGTCATACTGTACACAAAATGAATCCTTTTGCACCTCAACTTTGTATCTGTGCTGGAAAGTTAAGTGAAAAGTGAAGGGAGAAAAAGGGGAACTTGCAGCATAGGAAATGTGAAGGGAAGGTGCAAAAACAGGAAATGTACAACACAGACATGGTGACAGGGTGCGGTCTTGTAATTGTTCTGCTAGAATCTTGATTCTTATGTGAACTTAAATTGATGTACTATGCTGCTCACCTATAATCTCATGTAAACGTTCATTTTTACAGGTATACATTTAATCAAATCATTCCTTTTGTGGCCACACAAGTATTTTTCTTTATACTCCATATATAGTGTATAATCTCATGTACCCACTCTTAAATGCCCTTTTCTGTATCCTCTATAATCATCTTTTCTGCATTGTTTTTTGAAGTTGTCATAAATATTTGAAACCTATATTTCTGTTTCTGTCTGAGCAAGCGAGACTTTCACCAAGTGAAAATGAAACCACCTACTCATCAAATCAGGAAGTCCCAGTACAGAACAAATATAAGGGTGGACAGACTCAAAGCTCTGGACTTCTTTCAGGGGTTTTCACAGTTGTAGCCACTCTTCAGGGTGTTTTTTAATCTTTTTGGGCGTTTGCTGTACTGGGCTTCAGAATTTTTTGCTGACTTTGTTTTAAATGAAAAAGATCACAACTTGTTTAACGAGAAGAGTCATTTTTCTTTCTGGGTCTTTCTCACTGGCTGACCAGGCTTGGTCCTCCTCCGTATCTTAAGGTAAGACCCCCTTCCTGTGGTGGTTAGCGGTTAATCTCCTAAATAGGTCTAGATGTGGAATCCTAGGTGCTAGAGACCATTAAGCCTCCTACAGACTCTGAGATTTTAGCAATCTTATCAGTTTAGTGCAAGCTTCACTGTATGACATGGGTCTAAACTTGGGCACGACATGAAGTTTGATGAACGCATGGACTGAATTGCAGAATACCACAATCCATCAATATTAATAAACAATTTATTTTAGGTTGTCTTCACTTGCACAACGGTAACAATACCTGAGCCTCTTTTAATATGTGACATGGGAACGCACTTGGTGCCCTCCGACCGTCCACCAGCGTGTCATAACAATACCAACATTTCTGTCCAAAGACATTCTCACCTGATGCCATCCAGTCACATTCTGGTTGGATGCTAAAGGTGGCATTTGGTGTTATGCTTGTACTCAAAAAGCACTGACAGAGCAGGGGTATGTCCTCTGTATAGTGAGGTAGAAAGTGAGGGTGTGGACAACAAAAGTTGTTGCCATAACCACGGTTTTAATAACCATAATTGTACTGTAGTTTCCATGTGCAATTACTGTAACGAAAAAATATTTAAAATACAATTTAAAATGTTTTATATATTCTATAACAGGTTAAACCACTGTCACAGATCCTGCCCATTCTGCCTCTCTGTCCCTTTATTCAGCCAAACTCTCACTTCCCCAGCCCCCTGCATCCATCCACTAGATCCGCTTAGACTTTTCAAACCATAAAAATATTGTTGTTTGTAACTTCCTTTTCGAAAGGCACACAGGCTTTTCCTGGTCTGAAGCTCCTATCAGCAGTACAAAAAAAGTGTCTGTACCTTTCAAAACTGTTACTGCTGGAAAATAAAACTGGTTTCTACTTTCACAGAGCTGCAGTACAGTTAATGTTGGTAAGGGTTAGGCACAAAAATAACTAAAAGAATTTAAGAAAAAATTGTGGTTTGAGTTAAATAACAATTTTGTTACTGCATCATCGTCCTGTTTGAAATAATGATTTGCTTAAGTTGTGAGGAAAGGGAAATGAACAGCTGTCATTTAGAATACAATTCAACATTTTGTTGTCTCAGCCTTACAGCGATATGTGTGCAACGCCAAAAGGCACCCTTCGTGAGAACGCCACCAGATAAAACCGGTCATGGATGGCTAGAAGACACCTGCTGTATCAGTCTGATTTGTGCATGGGTGGCATGACTTGAGAATGTGGACGAACAAAACCTTTCATGTTTACATGAACGGCGTCAGATTGTTGTGCTGCGGGTGATGACGTAATATAATATAAGGAGTGCAAGGGCACATATAAGGCTGGCAGGAGTGGAGGTGGATGGTTCCCACAAACCTGGACTTTGAGTCCAGTGTATGCTTCCTATTCGGAAGTTTGTTTTTTTCTACACCTTACCATGTGTCTCCTAGCCCTAAACCGAACTTTCCATGACTTTATTGCTTGTGCTTGTGTTGCCTAAACACAACCAGGTGCCACATCATTCCACCATGTGCATTGATGACATTGCGGTAGTGGCATATTGGAGCATAATGAACAGACAGAAGGATGTCTTACTCATAATATGTAGACATGGAAATCTACAGACAAAGCTGCAACATTTGACCAGTTGCAATGAGAATGTGTTGGTCAACCTCCTCTTTGTGCATTTGAGGGGACTGTCTTAGAAATAGCATTATTATATTGTTATATATATTATATGACAACCATGAGCATAGCTATGTGCCAAACAGCTGAAACTCACTATAATACGTGTATTGTTGTAAAACAATAGCAGTCATGTTTAGGCAACAAAACTACTTACTTCGGTTTACCAAAAAAATCATACTTGTAATTAAATGTAACATCAGTGCACATGGACTGTACATAAATTACTTAACGTTATGTCAAAACAGTGGTGAATTATGGTTTTACACAACGCATAGGTACACAACTGACATAGCATTACAATAAAAAACAAAACTGACTATTGGTTTAACATGGGACAAAATTATCTAAGTTATGTCATAACAGTACATAAAAACAGCATTTGCATCTGCTCTTCATGTTCCAGGATGCAGCTACTGTGATGTCAACAAAATCACATGGTGGAATTACGCTGCATGTGGTTATGATTAGGCAACAAAAGCACATGGCAACCAACACTGCGACATCAACAAATGTACATGCTGGCACAGATGGTTAGGTGTAGAAAAAACATCACACTCCGACAGGAAGTAAACAAAGTAAACATCGGACTCATCATGAAAGTTCGGGATTTGTTGGATCCATCCATGGACCCTTCCAACCACCCCATAGGGACCTTCATGCTCCTTATTTTACATCAATACCAGCAGTGTTTCAGCCAGACACAGTGCAGTGGCATATTACGTGGACGTGACAGGTTCCGTCCGGCTGCATTCTCATCTGATGCCGCCTGTCCATGCATCATGTGCACACGAAAGGTGGCTTTTGGCATCCCAATCTAACATTGAAAGCACTGCAAAAGCTGCAGTATTGATGACTTCAGAATAAGAACAGGCCAGTGGCTCAGGATGTGGAGCTGGTCATCCACTAATTGGAAGATCAGGAGTTCAATCCCTTGTTCTTCTAGTCTGCCTATCAAAGTAAGCAAGAGCAAGATACTGAAACCAAAAATGAGTGCGTTTGAAAATAGTGTAGCAGATAACACCTTGCACGGTAGCCTTGGTCAGCAATGTATGAATGTGTGTGTGAATGGGTGAATGTGACAAGTAGTGTGAAAGCATGTTGAGTGGTCAAAAGACTAAAAAAGGGCTATACAAGTACAAATCCATCCATTTACCAAAGGGTTTTTACTTATCTGAACAAAGGATCTCAAACTGACCTGAGTTGCTATATTTATACAGGAAACTTAAGAAGATGAGATGAATTAAATAACAGAGGCAAGTAAAAAATCAACAATAGCTGTTTAGAAATGTACAGCTGTATCTCCAAGCTGCATCATTGTTTACACAGTTTTCAACATCTCCTCAGGCTCCCTCTCTTCCCTCAGATGGATCCATTCTAGTCTCCCCACTCAGTGTGCAGCTTAATTGATCCGACTGCCTTCACTCGGCCCGCTGATTAATTGCGCTCTGCGCCAGTGTTTCAGGTTTGAGATGAGACAGAGAGGGAGGAGAGACTGAAAACACAGCGCAGTGAGAAAATAGAGAAAGTTAGTGCAGTAAATGGAGTTCAGGAACTCCATTATGAGTGTGATTACAGCTCCCTATGATAAAATGTCTCAGAATGGAAGCGGCGGTGACAGACAGCTCCTCTGCTTTTCTAACTTTTGTATAAAGTGTTGGTGTCATTAGCAGTGTAAGTCCCAAATAACAAAATAATAAATTCAGTCTTCAGTCTAAGGTTGATTGGTAAAGACAAGTTTTTTGTTTTTTTTTTACTTTTTGGAGCAAACTTCTAAATCTAAATTCTGAAATGTCTATTCCTCCACATTATGCTCATCCAAAAAAATGTTTAAAAAAAATGACCTCACTTCCAACTTAGGCAGTCTTGGCCACTAGTGTATGTGTGTGTGAATACGGAAATGTGATTCATAGTGTGAAGGTGCTTTGAGTGGTCAAAAATGACTAGAAAAGCCATGTAAGGGTGAAGGTCAATTCTTCATTTTCTAAAAAATTCATTTAATTTAAAAAATACTTTCATCAGCAAAAAACACGTCATCACATTTTATAAAATGTCATCACATCCTCATTTTAAAAAAACTCCTTTTTTGAAAATGTACCAGTCTTCACTTACCAAAAAAATTTCAATTTCTAAAGATCACCTTGCTTTTAATAAAGGTCCTGCCTTTCAAAAACATGCTCATTTGTCAAAATGTCATTTTAAAAGAAGTCCTCACTCAAAAAAATAATAATAATTGCTTTAGAGGGCTTTATGGCATACAACATCTCTCCATCCTTGGACCCTCACAGCAGATAAGAAAAACGCCCTAAAAAAGCTTTTAATAAGTGAGCGGGGGAAAAGGTAAAAAAAAAAAAAAAACCCACAAAGGTCAGATGTGCAGTAGATGTCCTCACATTCCAAAGACATTTTCTCAAATTCAAACATTTTTACAATTTCAAATTCTATACTCCTCTTTGTCAAAAAATGCCAACAATTTTTTACAAAATATTTTTAACTTTTGAGGTTCAAAACTGGTCCCCACAAATCTGCAGTTCCTCTAATGCCCACTGGATGCTGGCCTAATAAACTCTCTGTATTCAAAGGAATGGGAAACTCCCAACTTCTCTCCACAAATACAAATCAGTACAGTTTTACCATGACCATTTCAGCTCTCAGGAGATCAACTATATTTTTTCCAATGTGAGCCTGAGGGGAGATTTTCAGATTTTCAATGCCATAGTACTGATTGGCAACGTGAAGAGACATCTGAGTTGAGAGAGTTGAGGTCAAAACAGAATCAGTTTCCTGTTCTGCAGAGTTTACGAGAAATGTCTCTTTTTATCAGTATGTTGTTTGTTTTGACTGTCGGCCAGTCTGAACAAACATTATGAAACAGGGAAGCCTTCACTTTTGTCTCAGTCTCAATCACTGCGGTGATATGACTTACCCTAACAATCTGTCAAAACAAGTTTAAAGGATCATATTAGTGTTTTGTGCATGCTTTAACCCATGTACTGTAAATCCTGTAAACATCTGTTTTTGGCCCGGCAGCCATTGGTTTCTCATCATTTCTATGAAAATTAACCTGCAGTGCTGAGGCATGTTAGTAAGCATTGGCAAATACCCAGCTAGCAGGAAGAGTTCCCACATTTCCTAACGTTAATTACAAGTTGCAATAACGTTTTGAGGAAAACATTTCACCCTAATGTAATGTAATGTATTGTGATATATTAACAATAAAATGAAACATTAAAAAAAAATGTATAGAGAATGTGGCCTAAACTTTAAAGAGAAGATTCTAGGAACATAAAGTAAACCCGCCACTGAAAATGTTACGAAAACATTCAGTGGTTGCATTGTACCATTCTCAGAATGCTTATAGAACCAAAAGTTAACATAAAGTGCAGCTGAGGCTGTTGGGATCGTCATAAATTTTGTAGATATTTGGCCATAAACCAAAGTATTCGATACATGTAATGATGGCCCTATGAAAGATAAGGGATCACTCACTAGAATATATTAAAACTGTGAATGTCTGCACAGAGTTCCACCAATTTAACCCAATAATTAGATATTTCTGTCTGGACAAAAGTAATGGACCAAACCTCAAACAGACAGCACTGTCGGATTGCAGGATTTCTGAGGACGGTTGCTTTATTATTCCAAGAAAGAAGCTATAAACTCTGTGTGACTCTGTGTGTAACCAGTCCAGGAAATAAAAAGTACCAAAGGCAATTAGATTCTCAGATTCTCAAATAAATATAGCAAAGCAAAAAAGGCAAAACTCAACAGGTGTGTGCACCTTTGAAGAAACAGGACTTTGGGGCAAGGGGTGTTTGTTTGTGGTATAATGGGCTGTCTGAGAAACAGGCTTTCCGTCCAGTGGCTCATTTATTGGAGAGATGGAGCCATCGGAACAATGGCATGGCATTTATAATGTTAGCAGGCCAACTATGAACAGACAGCATTCAAACTTTGGAGTCACTGGTGTTTGCACTTCTTTTTTAGAGGCTAATCACCTCACTACATCATCAGTCCCTGCCAGAAGGGTACAGATCAATGTTTTTCTGTAGGTCGATGCTGAAATTAGCGTTCTGGCGTCACAAAGCCTATGGGATTTTTCCATTGGATTTCTGATCATTGCAGAAAATAAGCTCTGGGGTAAACAAACATTTATGATACTTACAGGTTTTGTTCAGCAAAATAATTGTCACAAATCAACACCAACCTTTCTGGTCTTTGAAGCCTAAATGCGATACCCAGAAGTAAAAAGCTAATGCTAGGCTCTAAACAAACTTTTGGGTCCAAACCTGGATTGGCCATGTACAGCTTTTTTTTAAGTCAGTTTGATTCACAGCCACACCATTGCTTAATTTTCATTTAGAGAGAAATTTGTGCAAATTGCCTGGACTTCACCTTGTCCTTGTCCTTCACATTGGTCTTTCTTATCACACTGATAACACACTGCCTGAAAACAAACACCTGCTCAAAGCTCAAACCTAAAAACATTGATTCAAACTGAGTAAAAAGTGACATTTCACTTCTTTTAACAGATTTGTTGAAGTTGGACAAAATTCAAACAAAACATCAAGGAAAACAAGAAGTTTGTGTTAAATTAAGCAGCCACAGTGGTTTCAGCTGATCTTCTCAACTATCAAAGGACATTTAGCAGCAGCTGTGGAAACGTTCATCATGAGGAGTCTAGCGTTTCTGCTCTTGGTGGCTTTGGCCAGCGCCAAAGAGTATGAGCGCTGTGAATTGGCCAGAGTGCTGAAGGCTCATGGAATGCATGGCTACTACGGCACCAGCCTGGCCGACTGTGAGTATGAGCCTGTCCGTCTGCAGATACTGTGCACCACACCAGCCTATTCACTACCTTTTACTATTGTTGCATGTTAATATTAACTCCAGGGCCGTCAGTCGATTAAAATATTTACTCGTGATCAATCACACGATTGTCCATAGTTAACTCACGATTAATGCAAATTAACTGATTATTTTTTATCCGTTCTAAATGTTTTTAGTATTCTTATCAATATGGGAGTGTACAAATATGCTTGCTTTGTGCAAATGGATGTACGTATATTGCAACAATCCAGAACAATGACAGTTACTCCAGAATAACCTAAAAGGTACTGCATGCTCAAAAATATGCTGAAAGAGAAACATCAGCATATTTCTGTAGAGAAACTGTGATGGCTAGTTGGAGGCTGTGTGCGACGCAGGGCATATACATGAACAGGAGCTGCCTGGCTACTGCAGTCATGTTGCATCAGTGGTAAGTTTGCTGACTTTATGTTCAATGCCCTAAAGGACAGGTCAGCTGCAAACTATCCACTGTTGTCTGCCTGTGGCAAGGGGGAGGGCCTTGTGCATCAGCTGGCCGGGTTTTATAGCAGAACTTTCCATTCAGTAGACCATTTTCTTTATCCATTTCTGTGCCAGGAGGTATGTTTCTGCTGCCATCCACAACGTTGCTGCTGCATCGCTTTCTGATTTCCCAAACTACTTGGTGGGCTGAGGGTTATTATTACAGAACATGTGAGCATTAATTGCATGCCAAAAAAAATGGTGGCATTAAAATGAATTTCTGTCAACAAGTTATTTTATGCGTTAGCTTTGACATCCCTAATTATCTAATATAAATTTTCCATGAGGGAAAGAGCTCTTAACTCATTGAGTGCCAGCCCTATTATATAATGGAAAGTGGCTTGTGCCAGCTTTCTGGTCCTTATGAGTCATCTTTCAAGACCCACAGAATGTTTTGTACAAATTTGTACAAAATTGTAAAATGAATATGCAAAGTGACCGAAAGAACAAGATCGCGGGTGTAAGCGGCCGAAATGAGCCTCCTCCGTAGAGTGGCTGGGCTCTCCCTTAGAGATAGGGTGAGAAGCTCGGTCATCTGGGAGGAGCTCGGAGTAGAGCTGCTGCTCCTCTGCGTTGAGAAAAGCCAGATCAGTCAAGAGCATGGGGGGCATGAGAGTTTCTTCCAGTGTTCGCTGGTGGCCACTTGACCCTCTCTGTTTTTTGGGGGGCATTTTATACTGATATTGACTTGGTGTAGCTTTGTTGCTATAGTTTCAAATCACCTCTGTACAGATCACTCTGCTCTCTGATCCCGGCTACTCCACTTCATGTTTTGATCTACTGTCTTTTGTAGTACATCTACGAATCCCAGCAGCCCCAAAATTACACACAGGGAGTGTGAAAGTGTCCCCTTGTGCCAGCCGAAAACACACTTTGATATATATATACGTCAATGGCATTCAAGCGTTGGCTTTTGAATGACGTATATAAACGTCAATGGCACTCAGTGAGTTAAAGAAAAAGGTAATCATTTTGGGAAATATGTTTGGTGAGAGTAAGAGAAGATGATTGTTGCCTCACTCTTGGGCCCAGCATGAAACAGCTAGCCTTTCTTTGAACCATTTCCAGGCCCCCAGTTGAGACCGAAGGAAATTACCGTTTACAACCAAGGAAGATAACTCCCCATAAAACTGTGATTTAATGCATGATAGACCTTTCAGACAAGGGTCGCTTGTGGGTCTAAATGCTCAACGCTGATCTTTCAAGGGGTCTTAACTGTTGTTTCCACTGCAGGGGTTTGTCTGAGCTACTATGAGTCACGTTACAAAACCACAGCCATCAACCACAACCGCGGCGGATCCACTGACTATGGCATCTTCCAGATCAACAGCTATTGGTGGTGTGATGACGGCCAAACCCCCGGCTCAAAGAACGGATGCCACATCAGCTGCAGTGGTCAGTGATGAGCCACCACACCATAAACTTTAACAATGCAGGGAGGGGGGCGGCAGAGAAGAGACAACTGAGAGATCTCTTTTCTATGAGTCTTAATTTCTCTGCCACCCCCCACCCCCCCAAAAAAGCATTACTGTAGGAACAGTAAAGCACAGAGCTCTTTGTAGTAAAGATTCAAATATAATACTAGAATGTGGATGAGTGAATGAGAGGCAAATTTTAAAGTGCTTGGCATAAAAGTTATTTTTAAGTTATTATAATGGATGATTCATCACTTACTTATTATGTAGCACATTGTGTTGTACTTTCAGTTATATTAATGTCCATTTTTTAAATGATCATTCACATCCAGATTTTATTTTCTTTTTTTCCGCAGAGGTTCTGACAGATGATATCAGCGTGGCGATCACATGCGCCAAACGTGTCGTTAGGGATCCCCAGGGCATTGAAGCCTGGTAAGATCTGATCATGTGATTGTGATGTCTTAACTTCACGAATCTGCACATGAAGAGATGGGTGATGTCTTTCTGTCTGGTTTCAGGGTGGCCTGGAAAAATAACTGCAAAAACCATGACATTAGCTCCTTTGTGGAAGGATGTGGTGTTTAGTCAAAGCGTGGAACCAGGACGCTGTCATCGACATAATCTTTCATTTGTCAGTTGCAGGAAATTAAAGCATTTGCACTGTTTGTATGTTTGATCTAACAAAAGTAAGTCAGACGGCTATAGATGACTCCTGTTAAAACAGAGTTCAAATCTTTACTTTCAGTCTATTTAGTTTATATGTACATGATGTGATCTGATTGGTTAAGAGATATGTAGTGATTTCAGCTTGTATCAGTTGTGCTTGTTTTAAAACCAGATCAAAATGCTTGCGTTTTCAATATTGACTGTTGCTTCATTAACATGAATGGCAAATCAACAACAAGGTGTCTGGGGTCATTTCTTCATGTCATCTTTTTTGGAGGCGTAATGATTGAACAGATCCAATACACTGGACCTTTATAATGCAGAATATACATTCTGTTCACCAGATCATTAATTTTTGCCAATTTACAAAGGGGTTCAATGAAGGTATAACTTTTTTTTTTTTTTTTTTTTTTTTTTTAAGTTTAGGATTTAATTTTCATATTTTGATATGGCAACGCTAGATTTTAGGACAAGTTTCACTCAAACAGATGCCTCAGGGTCTGCTGTCAGGAAGGAAACATTCTCCTTTATACCTGACAGTATAATAGCCCCTCTGCTGTGTAATTTTCTCTCATCACTCCCCTGGCCGCAATAATGTACAGTCTGGTAGTCCCTATCAGTATCTAATGAGTAATGAATTGTCCCAAGCAATAACTTTATTTTAGCAGCTCTGGAAAGTTACATCACATGCAGTGCAATGACCTTGAGAGGGGTCATTCCAAGCCAAAGTCTGATCTTTGAGTAAAAATTACCAGAATATTTTCACTGTCTAATTCTGTTGACAACCACGCACGCAACACAGAAGAAATTGGCAAGCCGCAGTTTCCAGGATAAATTAGCCTCACTTAAGCATAGAAGGGGTAAGTGGGGGTGCGTCTTCCATCTTTATACACAGTCTATGGTCACATGATGCTCAACAAAGAGTCACATGACATTGTAAAAAACATGGCGCTGTATGTGCGGACAGAAGAAGAGACTGTTATATTCTGCTATGCGCTTGACGGTAGGAACTGGCTCCCTTGGGCATGACGCAGCAAGCACTGCAAGAAGTGTTATTACATCACATAACTCTTCAAAAGTTAAGCAGATCATCTGGAAGTTTTGAATCTACAATTCCTCTGTGAAATCATGGACTATCACCTCATACATGGCCACTCCCACATTTAAGGGGCTTCTCTTTCCGTTATTTTATTTCATTTTATTTTATTTTATTTTATTTTATTTAACCTTTTATTGAAAAAGTAAAAAAAAAAAAAAAAAGTGTTTTGTCTGTTTTAAAAACATTGACAATGCTATCGAGTTCTTTGGTTCTAAGAAGTTCAACGAAGATGTCAAGTGGGATCAGACCTGACAATTTTAGTTCAGCTTGCAGGGAGTTCCATGCAAAGGGTGCAGCATAACGAAATGCCTCTTTTCCAAGCTCTGTGAGGGCACAAGGGACAGTCAGAAGAAGGCAGTCATTGGGTCATAAACTATAATGTCCTTGATTCCTAACGAGGTGAAATTCAAGATAGGATGGGACCAGACCAAGTAGAGCCTTATAAATAAAAATCAACCAATGAGTGGAGCTTCTGACAGACAGGGATGACCATTCAACTTTTTTGTATAAAGTGCGATGATGAGTCTGATACTTGCATTCAGTGACAAACCTCAAAGCATAATAATACACAGTATCCAGTGAACGTAAACATGTGACTGGTGCATGCATCTACAGTACATCACCATAATCAAGCAAAGGAAGAAAAGTTGCTGACACAAGGCTTATGGTTATGGCTCCATAACACGCCTAAGTCGCCTTCAATTGTCAAAAATGACAGGTAGTGCAGTAGCTGTATTAGATATAAAGCTGCTAATGTCTTGAACATCCATCGGCATGCTTCTTGGAATGTTATTACGAGAGGAGAAGTTGCAGAACATCACTTAATGGAAACGCAGTCATCTTGCAACTGTGCTTTATCGACATTTAAAAATTATTGCTAAAGTTTTGCACAACGCTGTAATGGAAACCTGCTAATAGTCTTATGTGCTCTTCTCAAAGTTTTTCAAAAACCTGCCTGTACCGTGCCTTATCTTCAGAATCCTGCTTTCTTGCTAAACTTGCTAAAGTTTTGACACTTAGACCAACAATATTTTGCCATGGCTACCACTCCACTGTAATTTTCATTGGTAGATATATATGTGCCAGAGCTCCGCCTGGACTTCACCTTGTCCTTGTCCTTCATATCAGTCTTTTTTATCACACTGATAACACACTCCACCTGAAACAAGTCTCCTCAAAGATCAAACACCAAATCCCGCATTCAAATTCAGTAAAAATGTAAATTCAGCCTCTTTCATAAGCTTTGTCAAAGTTGGATGAAATTCAAAGAAAACAAGGTGTTCGTGTGAAATAAAGCAACCACAGCAGTTTCAGCTGAGCTTCTCGACTATAAAAGAACATTTGGCGGCAGCTGCGGAGACATTCGGTCCAGCGGAGAATCCATCATGAAGAGTCTCGTGTTCCTGCTCTTGGTGGCTTTGGCCAATGCTACAGTATACGATCGCTGTGAATGGGCCCGAATTCTCCAGGCTTATGGGATGGATGGCTACTATGGCTACAGCTTGGCCAACTGTGAGTATTAGCCTGTCACTCTGCCGTTACTGTGTCCCGACCAAAAAGTGTTACTTATTTACATGCATTTTTATTATAACAGTGTAACATAACTTCAGTTTTAAGGGCCATGCTGAACATTGCATATATACTTTTCACCCCCAAAAAAATGCTACAAATTTGAAGAGCTTGATGTACCAAATAATGTTTCGTTACATTAGAAATTTCAGGGTATTTACTTTTTAGACCTTTATGGCTAGCCTAAAGACAAAGTTCACCATTTTGGGGAAAAAAATTCAAATAGTAAGATGAAATGATTGATGCCATTCCTTTCTGTATGTATGGTAACTTCGCATAGCACAAACACTGGATACAGGGGGAAACAGCTACCCTGGCTGGGAACCATTTCCTAGTGACCAGTGGAGACTCAAATAAAATTACTGGTCCCAATCAACTAACATCTCATAAAACAGTGACTTGATGCCTGATATTGACCTTCAAACAGGAATTTAATGCCCAATGATGATCTTTCAGGGTGTCTACATGTGAGTCTGTTCTGTTTCCACTGCAGGGGTTTGTCTGACCCAATGGGAGTCGGATTTTAACACTGATGCCATCGACTATGACAGTGATGGATCCGCTGACTACGGCATCTTCCAGATCAACAGCCGCTGGTGGTGTTACGATGGCCGCACTCCCTCATCGAATGCATGCCACATCAGTTGCAGCGGTCAGTGCACCACCACAGCCAAAACTTTAACTACTTTAATCCTATTTTAATACACGCCATGTTGTAATGTTTTTTTAGGAATATTTCATAGGGGTGGATGGGGCCACACCTAAACCAAAAGTCATAACTGTATTTCAAGATGCTGAACCTCTCCTAAAACTCCCAACAGTAAGCCAGTGCCCTGCATGGCCACTATTTATGTTTGAGTGTATGCAAGGGCAAAATTTACACTGGGATTGGGAGGGACTTTAGGGTTTTTTTGTTTCTTATTTTCACGAAAATCTTTCTGGATGTTCTCTTAATGACCAGCCACCATTGTCTGACATCTGAGTCGATAAAAATGTTAATTATACAGCTCACTTGCCATAAGAAAATGTTGCCATTGTACATTTCTGCAAACCACAAATACATTATCTTTGTGTACTTCATATGGTATCATATCAACATTTCCAAAGTAACTCAACATATTCTCATACCAAGTCGTCACATATTGTAGCTTTGTTAGTGGACTCCTGTGACTAAATATTATGTTTTAGGTATCCTTTTCCATTTGCTCTTTACATTCTTTCAGATACAGATTTCAATACAAGCACTCAATGGGATGTGGCTGCACAAGGTCATATTTAGGCAACAACAGTACATGGCGCGGGGGCCCTTCTGTGCAGAGTTTGCATGTTCTCCCCGTGTCTGCGTGGGTTCTCTCCGGGGTTTCTGGCTTCCTCCCACAGTCCAAAGACATGCAGCTCAGGTTGATTGGTGACTCTAAATTGCCCTTAGGTGTGACTGTAAGCGTGTATGGTTGTCTGTCTATGTGTGTCGGCAATGCAATAGTCTGGTGAAATGTCCGGGGTGTACCCCGCTTTCCGCCCGATGACAGCTGGGATTGGCTCCAGCCCCCCCGCGACCCTTACGAGGACAAGCGGTTACAGAAAATGACTGACTGACTGACTGACAGTACATGGCAACCAAGGCTGGGATGTCGACAAATACACATGCCGGTTAGGATTAAGCAACAAAGTCTAAAGGTTAGAGAAGGAGGCACATGGGTATGTGTAAAAACAGACAATGCCTACATTTTTTTCTGGCCATTTGATTAAATTATACTCATTTGACTCACCTTCAGTTATTACAATACTGAGATTTCTTTGGTATGACCCTATAGATTTTTTTCTTTTCCTTTTTTGGGAAAATCCTGCACAGTATACTTTGAAAGAGCATCAGCGAGGACTTTGTGCACTTCGATGCCCTAGTTTGACTTCTCAGGCTACACTGCTGCCTACTCATTTGGGTGGAGATTTTCTGGCAATTCTGTAGTCCAGAGGAAGATCTCTTAGGTCTTAGATGCTATAATTGCACAAATCAAGCATATGACAATAAAGGGTAGAGCTTTTTATAGTAAAGATGCAAAAGGTTCAGAAAGAAAAAAAGGACTTTTGAGGATGAATGAATGAGCAGATTTTAAAGTGCTTTGCATGAAAGCACTAAATAAACGTAGCACATATACTGAGTTACAGTTACATTACTGTCACTGTTTAAATTAACATTTAAATCTGGATTTTATTTTTTTGCAGAGCTTCTGACTGATGATGTTGGTGTGGCGATCAATTGTGCCAAACGTATCGTGCAGGATCCCAATGGCATCGCAGCCTGGTAAGACCTGATCATGTGACAATGATGAGCTATCTGCACAAACATTCACATGTGGAGAGATGGCTGATGTCTCTCTGTCTGGTTTCAGGGTGGCCTGGCGCGTTCACTGCCAGGGCCGTGACCTGAGTGGCTATGTGGCAGGATGTGGTGTTTAATCAACGAACCAGGACACTGTCATCGATGTAATGAAAGACGCCAATCTGAAGCAGCAGTAGATTAAAGCTTCTCTACTGTTTGTATGTTTGATCTGACAGAAGTAAAACAGAGAGTTACTGGAGCTACAGACGACCCTTATCGAATCAAGACAATTCGAATCTTTACTTCCACAGTATTGAATTCATATTTACATGATGTGACAGATCTGATCAGTGACGAAAAATATGGCAATTTCAATTTGTTCTCATTTGAAAACCAGATTAAAATGTTGATTTTCATCAATGACAGTGGCTGAATAAACAGCAATGGTAAATCAATGATGAGGTCATTTCTTCATGTCTTCTTCTTTGGAGGTGTACAGACATTAAAGATTAAACTGCTCTGGTCTTTGAAAAGTCATTGACATGTCTTAGTAAAATAAAAAGACATTGGGTCTCATGCAGACACTGCCCAGTGAACAGATTTCTTTTTTTTAAAAAAAGAAGTTTCGGCATTTACTGGTTTTCTTTTAGGTACAAATGAAAAAAAAACCTTGATTGGATTAGACCTGTCATACGAGTGTTGAGCTGTCTGTCTCTCTCTATGTGGAAAAAACACTTGTTTGTGCCTTAGGCTGACTGAATTTTGAGTTGAATTATGTTACCAAAATCAACTCATGAATAAATATATAGCAAAAATAAATGTAAAGGAATATTGTACCCACAAAATGACCATTTGTATAACAATAAGTCTTTCCGTGTTACCTTGAATTTGTGAAAAAAATACCTTTTACTTGCATACCTTCACAGAAAAGGCAAATGTGTTAATTTATTGATTGATTCCCAATCACATTTAACCTCAGCAAAATAAAAACTCTCACATGATCCAGAAGTGTGGAATCAAGTGACACGACTTGGACTTGAGTCAGACTCTGATGATTTCAGACTCACTTGACAAAATCAAGAAAGACAGAAAATGGACTTCAACACCAATGCATCCTGACTCCAATTGGACTTGAACTTTTAACTTGAAAATACTGTATTTGAGACCTTCCTCCAAGCTCACAGAATAAAAATACAGCTATTTTTAAAAGTCAACACTAATTCCCAAGATCCACTTTGTTTGGACCAATCCAAATGCATCCAATCAAGTTGCAGAGGAGAACCAAGAACTAACATTATTACTTTGTTACTGAGCAACAGTTTGAAAAATAATAGTAAATATAATTTTGTTTGTGTACAGAAACTACAAGAAGGCCAACAAAAAAAATGAACTGCAGAATGCAAAATGTGTGGGTCAAAAATTACAGATGGAGATGCAATAACTTTTGTTCAATGATTATTATTATTACTCTGGTGGTTATAATGGTATTACTATTGGTGAAAAGAAAACTATGACTTTTCGAGAACTTGAAACTCAAAAGATGGACTTGATTGCCTCAGTATTGCAGCCGCACGTTTTTCCAGCATAGTTACTCACGTATACAATTGTGTCATTGTAACTCTTTTCTCTATGCGTTAACTGATTTGTAGTTTGTCATTGCAGCGTGCATTTTTGATGCCTAGTGTCATTTCTTATTTGTTGTAGAGTGCCTGCATGTGTAATGTTAGGCAAAGTTTTGTGCACACGTGTGTTGAATACAATTGATTTTGGTTGCGCTGTTTGTCTAAGTCACTGACCCTTTTTGGGGCTGTGTTTTAAATGACGCTGTAAAAGGCCTGTTTTTCTTTTTGTGGTCAGAATTTGTAAAATACTTCTCAATATATCTCCATAATTAAGTTTAATCTTGAACAGCCAATGAGCCATTTGAGCACATAATTGTGGACTGTGTTGGTCCTTGACCTTGTACACAAGCAGGCAACGAGTTACTCTTGACTATTATGTGCTCTGCAACTCAGTTTCAACACAATTTTGGTTGAACCATCAAAAGCTCAAATCCACAAGAGAGATATATAATAAGGTAGTTTTCCAATTGCGCGATGACTGTGATTCCCATAAGAGATGTTCTGTGACTTCCTCTCTGGTGATAACATTCCAAGAAGCATGGTGATGGATGTTCAAAACATTAGCAGCTTCATTTCTATCGCAGCCACCACACTAGCCGTCATTATTTCCAATCATAGGCCACATAGGCATGTTATGGAGCCATAATGGAAAGGCAAGCCCCTTATACGTGAGCCGCCACATATGAGGGATTTCTGGGAGATGATAGTCTATGATTTTTACAGAGGAATTGTGGATTCAAAACTTGGTCCAGGTGCAGCTCAGCCAGCGCATAAGACCACTACAGCAAGATGTGCAGACCCGCTTGAATAGCACGTATTACAGGGTGCAGTCTCTCATCGAGCAGAAATGGACTCTGGGAATATATGGGTCCGAGTATGAGCTCCCCAACAATCTCACCGCTCACCAGTGGACACTTATGGAAAAGACTTTATCTGTTCTGGCAAGGAGTTAACCCAGAAAGTGAGCTCTTCTAATGCTTTGGCATCAGATGTGATTCCTGCTGTGACTGTGTTTCAGAGACTCTTGACCAAAGAAACAGAGGAGGACCAAGGTATAAAAACAATGAAGGGAATGTTGGCTGCAGCCATTAAGAGATGCTTCACAGACACGGAAAAAAAAACCCTTTCTACAGCACTGCAACTGTACTTGATCCAAGGTAAAGTATGTGTGCATATCTGTATGCATTTGTGTGTTTGCTAAGCATATGAGAAAGAGAGGTAGCCTATGATGAAAAAAAACAATGTTTACAATTTAAATATTTCAGGATTTATTTACTTTATGTGATATAAAGGCAATAAAATGGCATTCATTTTGACAATTTCAGATGAGCATGTCTGTTGCCAGATAAGATAATTTTTTTCCTGTTTTAGGTATAAAGATCACTTTTTCCTCAAACATCAACATTGCTACAGAGGCCAAGGAGATGGTGATGGTGGAGGTACAGAAGGTGTCTGAAGGAGAGGCTGACAAGCAGGAGGATTTGGGGTGTCCACCTGCCAGAAAGCTACAAAAGGTCCAGGCCAGAAGCAGTTTGGACAGTGTGTTTGATGAGATAGCAGAAGAGCAAGCATCAGCATCACTGAGCAGTAAACCAGTGGGTGCTACCATTCAGTTAGAGACGTTCCTTGGAGAGGCCAAAATTTCACGGGAAGACAAACTGCTGCAGTACTGGGGGGTTAACAAAGTGCAGTTTCCCACTCTGGCCCAAATGTCACACAGATACCTCTCAGCACCGTGCAGTAGTGTGGACTGTAAAAGGCTCTTTAGCTCAGTGTTACATTGTAGATGAAAACAGAAACAGGCTCCTGGCTGATAATGCAGAGAAGCTTCTCTTCATCAAAAAGAACCTGCCTCTTACTTTTCAGAAAAAGGCTTAGACCTCACAAACACCACATTACAACACAACATTTAAATTGGAAAGTGAAATGTGTGGCTGTGCCATGTTTGTTCAGAAAAACACAGTTTAATGTTAAAATGTTCCTGTCACTTTTTCATAAAAGGGCATAGCCCCCACACTAGCGTATAATAACATAATTAAGTTGTTTTGCTAAAGTTAGTGGTATCTTGTGTGGTGCTGATATCTACTGATGGTGTAACATTTTACACTGAAGTAAAATGTGTGCCACTGTCATGTTTGTTCATGAAAACACAATACTGAATGCTAAAATGTCAGCAACAGTATCATGCTGCATATTTAATGTGTTACATATCTAAGAAAATAAATAATGTTTTCAAAGCTACTGTCAGACTATAATGGTATCATTAAGTACTCATGTCGGTACTCAGTATCGGCAAGTACACAAATGTGAGTACTGGTACTCGTACTCAGTCCCAAAAAAGTGGTATTGGTGCATCGCTACTGTTTTGTCAGCAAGACACTGGATCCTAAGGGAAGAGCCCAGTTTGAAAGTATTAAGATCATAAGTTCCTTAGGTCTGGTCTGCCTGGAATTTTTGTCTTCAGAGGGAGTGTGGATGTTATGGTGGCGACAGACCATTTCACTAAGATGGCTCATCCCCTCAAATGCTCTGACCAGTCAGCAAAACAAGTAGCACATCAGCTGTGGAGGAGATATTTTTGCATCTTCAGATGCAGATTGCTGGCATGTCAAAGTCAAGAACAACACCTTATCATCCCATGGGGAATGGCAACACCAAGAGGTTAAACAGAACCGTAGAGAACATGAGCAGGGCTTTAGTTTAATGCAGTTCGACTGATGGACAGTTAGTGAATGTAACTGATAAGAAACAGTAATTTGTCCACGAGATGATTTCAGACTTTCTTGCCAATCCTGATGTCCCCTCCAACCAACTCATATGTTCCCACTGTCCTCAACAGCCCTGCAGGTATATACCAGTATATTTTCACCTGTTCATGGCCAGATCGTCTTATGTACTCTTCACTAAGCTTTTCAGCCACTTTAATCATACCTGCTTGTACAGTGACATTACTTTGAACTCCTGCCTTCATGGACAAAAGATCTTGGATCAAAGAATTTGAAGAAGAAAAGTTCTCATGGCTGCCACTTGATTGTAATTTTCATTTGCAGATATATATGTGCCAGAGCTGCACCTAAGTTTTCACCTTGTCCTTATCCTTTACGTCAGTCTTTCTTATCACACTGATAATGCACTCCCCGAAAAATAAACAGTGTCTTTGAAGTTTCCATATGAGCGAAAGTGAAATTCCACCTTTGTAAGCTACTTTGTTAAAGTTGGATGAAATTCAAAGACAACAAGGACTTTGTTGTAAAGCAGCCACAGCATTTTCAGTGGAGCTTCTCAACTATAAAAGGACATTTACCAGCAGCTGCTGGGTCCAGCAGAGAGTCCATCATGAAAAGTCTAGTGTTCCTGCTCTTGGTGGCTTTGGCCAGTGCTAAAATCTACAGTCGCTGTGAATGGGCACGGGTGCTGAAGGCTTATGGGATGGACGGCTATTATGGCCACAGCCTGGCTAACTGTGAGTATGAGCCTGTCAGTCTGCAGCAATTTTTTCTTTATCTACATGCATTTTATTATTATTGTGCAACACCACGTATGGCGTAACACATGGGTCTGTTCTTTTTTCTCTGCAGGGGTTTGTCTGAGCAAGTGGGAGTCGGATTACAACACTAAAGCCACCTACCACAACTACGATGGATCCACTGACTACGGCATCTTCCAGATCAACAGTCGCTACTGGTGTAATGATGACCGCACCCCAAACGCAGTGAACGAATGCCACATCAGGTGGCAAAGGCAAATTTAAACATTGGGCCTCATACAAAAAACAACATTACCAACAAGTTTTCCTCTTAAGTGGCATGAACGCTCTAACCCTTTGGCTCCCTTTAATATTACATGCACTTATATCATTCTGCACACACAATGCACCTCTCAAAATCAAGCTTTAAAAAATATTGTACATTAATATGATTTTCTACTTTTATTGATTAATTTTTTTTTTTTTACCAACATCAGTCCTAAATGTCAAATATTCATTTATTTTCAGAATTTTAACCCTTAAAGTGCCAGGTTTTTGTCATAATGTCACTATGTTTTTAGATTAAAAAAACACACAACGAACTTAACAATTTTCAATATACTGCACGCAAAGTAGATTTATTATTATTATTATTATTATTATTACTATCATCATCATCACAGCCTAGGATGTCACAATGACTGGCAGCAACATTTATTTTTAAATATTATTATTTTTTGTGTAGTGTCAAATACTCACACTCAGACCACTCTGCACAAAAAAAATTAAAAATATTATACATTAACATAATTTTCAACTTTCAATGAGTTTTTCTTAAACCAACATCAGTCGTAGTTATAAATATTGAATAGTGATACATCTCAGAATTTTTACCCTTTAAATGCCAGGGTTATTTTTTTTTTTTCATGATGCCACTATGTTTTTAGATGTGAAAAAACACAAAAAAATATTTTCAGTATACTACACGTAAAGGTTTTTTTTTTTATTATCATAGCCAACATTATCAAAAAATGACAAATGAAAAGCACATATAATGTATCAAATAGTCCCTAACAGTTGTTTCTCTTAGGTACAAATGTGCCTTAATTTGAAAGAATTTAGAGTTGCACAATGTTTTCCCATATCAACTAATATTAAAAAACAAAAATAAACTTAATGCTTAATTTTTATGCTGTTGCCAATTTACTAAGAGGCTCAATAAGGGTTCAGCCATGTTTGTTGTTTTTATTTACTACTCTATTATTAATTATGTTCATATTTCACCATGGCAACTCTCACTCTTACAGATGCCTCAGATGTCTCATTCTCCTTTGCAACTGACACAACTTATAGTTTAACAGCATAGACTGTATAAAATAATGGATATAGATATAATGACATCAGCCAATGGTTAAGCTTTGAGTTTCACCCGTTGCCATCTTGGGGGTTTCTAGCCAGAAGGGACTGATGCTGTGGAGGAGCAAGGGGTGGATCTGACTCGCAGATGGCGGCACTGTTACAAGGGTACAAGACAAACTGGCACAGAGGGAAGAGAACAAAGACACTAAATACTCGGAGGGGAGACAACGGCACAGAGGTGCAATTCTTTAAGGGGAGGCAGGTCATCACTCAGGAGGGAAACACAGGAGGGCAGGAAGTGGAGGACCTGATATGAGACAAGAGGTGAGCATCAAAATTTTCACCATCTTTGAGTGCCTTTTAAAAGTACTTTATAAATAAATTGTATTATTATTATTATTATTATTTATTATTATTATTATTATTATTATTAGTATTATTAAAATTAAACAGGAAAACAAGACAATCAGTACATTTATATGCACAATTTAGGACTACTGTCCTTGTCCCGGTATACAAGCACTGGGGGAGAATACAATTATAAATGAGAAATTCGATTTCAGTCGGACTAACATGTTTACATGTTATTTAAAAGTCCAGTTTTAGCCACACTAAGACAATAACACTATTTGACTTTTTCTAACATCATGTGAAACGTAATGAGTGAGACAGTCCCTAAGGGTTACATTAATATTCTCTCCCTAAAACTTCAGAGTTTAACACTTTGTACACTTTTTTCTCTCAGTAGGGTTCCTCTTTCTGACCTAAAAATGACATATTCCTTGATTATATCTGTTAAATTCATGCAAAGCAGAGAGGGTCATGTGCATATGTGCACATGATTTATTTGTGCTGTTTTTTTAGTCTGGGCAATTTTCACTTTCAGTTGTCCTTGTCTTGTTCAGACTGATCACATGACACAGTTTCTCAGCTAAACTCAGGTAAGAGAGATCTAACATGTCAGTAAACATATGCAGCATTCATTTAAAAATGTCCATCTGTAAAGACTTGGAAGGAAAACAATATTGTAAGTCTGTCAGCTAACTGATAACAAATCAGATGTTTACACTGATTGAAGTCACATGATTTGTTGAGATGTTTGCTCTAAAAGAACAACAGGTGTTTCTGAGGATAAATGCCATGTTGGCTGTTTTTTTTTTTTTTTATCCCTTTTTAAAAAAAAAATAAAAAAAATACAGCAAAAGCCAGAACTCCATTTAGTTTAATGGCATGTCATTGTGTCACAGGCAGAAACAAACAGGAAGTGGTGTAAAGCAGCAGAGGGAACAAAAGCTGCTGCTTCTGCATATTTGTTTTCCCATAAAAGTACATTTCAGGCTGCTTGTTCTGATGGAACCAATCAGATGTGACATCCAAAATTAACCAAACTGTGATTATACAAACACACACACACACACACACACACACACACACACACACACACACACAGTGTGTTGATATAATCTAACCACTAGCCTTATCCTTAAAGCTGCTCTGATTAATATTTGTATACTGACAATGGATGAAATGGCATGTGAAAGGGGTTGCTCATAGTGAAATAATTACACTCTGCACTACCTCTCAGTTTGTATGTGTAGTGTATGTATTTCAGCACATTGCTTTGGCACATTGCTTTGGCTTTATGGCCCACAGTTTGAGTGTTTTGGCTCATTTTTACCTCTCTCACGACATAACTTGATATAAGGTGGTGATAAAGTGGCTGGACATTGAGCAGCAAAGATTAGACACAGTTAGAGACTAGCTGGTAAACACAGTGGTGCATTTAGCAGCTAAAGAAAGGATATTTTAAGTTAAGCAATCACTTTTTAAAAAAAAAAAAAAAAAAAGTATAGCTATGGGCCTAATAAATGAAATAACCGGAGGCCTTTACTGTCAGTATGAGGCTATGGTAGGCATATATTTATATATAAACGTCTCTCTCTCTCTCTCTCTCACACACACACACACACACACACACACACACACACACACACACACATATATATATATATATATATATATATATATATACATATTTCTTATTTTCATAGATCATATTTTGTAATGATCTAATCATGTTCAAGTAATCTTCTTGTCACCTTTAACTATTTTTGCAGTAGTGAGATATTGAAGAATGTATTTGGAGGATGGCAATGAGCACCTTAACATGAAATGGTTAAAAAATTAAAAATAAATTAATTATGTAGAAGTGTCCTGCAAAAGTAATAAAAGAAATGTATTAGATTATTACATATATATATATATATATATATATATATATATATATATATATATATATATATATATATATATATATATGTAGTTGAGACTTTTTACCCCTGACCACCCCAAACACATCTGTATGTATTAAGCTTGCAGTAGTTTTGCAGAATCCTTGTTGCTGCTCGGACTGTGAGAGCACCCTCAGAGCGGAGCCTTTTAACTAAATCTAACTATGACCATTTGCTATAAATTGTCCGTTTCCTTAATGCAACTTTCTCCAGCTGAAGTGTATTGAATGGGAGCAAATCCCTGCAGCCAGGTTCCAAAATGTGGTGGAAAAGCCTGAAACCAGAGGAGTGAAGGCTGATATAGCAGCAGATTGTGCCCATGGTTTTGGAATACCATGTTCATCACTGTAATGTTTGGCTGTAAATATATAAGCTTTATCACGACCAGCAGCACCTTCGTGTCTCTGCTTTAACCTTAGCTAGTGTTTTCTGATGCAGAGCACGAACAGAGCTGCTGTTACAGGATGGAAACAGAAATCCCTGGACGAGAGAGAGAGAGAGAAAGAGAGAGAGAGAGAGACAGAGAGAGAGTGTGTAAGAGAAAGAGAGAGGGGAGCATCTGGCAGTGAAGCAGGAATTTAAATGTGTAGTTGCAGTGATCAGAAACTGGCATCATAGAGCCATTAGCAGATGCAAATGAGGGCAGAGCTGGCAGGCTGGTTTGTCTCACTCTGTCTTTAACACACACAAAGCGCCACACACAACACGTCGTCACACATACAGATAAAGTCCAACATCTGGACTGGGAACACTTTGTGCCAAGTAGCTGACAGAACAAACAACTCGCAGATGATTTAGCCATTCTTAGAGTCTAATCACCACTGGAGCTCAAAATGAAACATAAAGGTGGTGCTAAAGGACAGGCGGTGGGATCATTGAGTCTAAAGGGTTCATCCTCTGGGGAGAAGGAATGCGATCAGGAAATTTCAAGACAATCTAGACAGTAGATGGTGAGACTTCATGGCCAGAAGTACGCTCAATCATCCCAGCTATATATGACTGTTGAACATCATCTCAAAACCATGGGCATTAACCCTTTGAAACATGGATCAATATGGATCGACGCCTTTCACAGCTATTCAAACTTTTGAACCCTAAACAAATTGGACTGATTTTCTATCCAAATGTCAGATTTTTTGGGGGAGGGGTGCCAATTTTCACAAAATTTTCTGGTCATTTCTTCTTAAATTGCTCATTGCCTTTTTCAGTGTTCTTGAAAGAAATTAAGCCAATTTGCTCAGGTTCCAAAGGGTTAATCTGATGCCATTAGCGAACAAGCAAACTCATACAGCACTTTTCAAAATACAAATGAAAAAGAAAAAAGAATAGGAGGTAGAAGAGAGAGAAAACAACATGAAGACATGGAAAAAAAAGTGCGTATAGAGTAGGCTTGGGCAGTATCATGGCATTACAATATACCAGGGTATTTTACAGTCCCGAAGGTATGTTTTTCAATACTTTTTATTAGACTCATTGTGCGTAGTGCACAGCACGCACCACCAGTCTGTGGTCTCTACTGGTGGAGCAGGCAGCTGTGGTGAAAGACACAGTGACACCTAGTGTTAGAGGGAGAAACTACAGGACTGTAAACAGCCAGCAGCCAGCAGGTAGAGATCACAGGGTTAAAACAGTATATTTACACATCTATCTCAGGATAACCCTAACCCCAAAACTGGAGCTGGTGAGTGTTGAAACAGTAAACTTACAGATTAGATTAGGCTACCAGCAAGAGTAACCAAGATGGTTTGGGTCAGTTTTAATTTGTTTCTGTCAAGTTTGAATATAGTTTGATTTATGATGAGTTAACAAGACAATAAAAAAGCTGAAAAGCTCACTGGTACTGTCATAAACCATATGCCCCGGTGTTACTTTTATAAAGGTATAAAGATATGAAATATTACATACCCTTAAGCCCAAGCCTAGTATTAAGTTTCAACATCCAAACAATGGACAACCCCAAAGGTAAAACTCTGTTTTATTGCTATATTGTGTTGATCCATGGTCTCAGCCAGGTCAGTGTCTCCTTCATTCTCAGAAATAATGCCACACACTAGCCCTGAGCGTTCCAAGTGCTTATGTCCCCACCAGTGGCAGAGAGACTTCCAAGCTTGGATTCAAGGCAGTTCTTTGCTTGAACCCTACTTTTTCAGAATCTAAGGGAATGTCCTGATGGAGGAACTCAGCAACATGTTGCCACACAAAAAATAAACCTTTAGTTTGTAACACGACTGCTGAGGTTACCAAACGTATTTTCCACCTCACCCACAGTCATCTCTAATATTATTTGTCTTCTGCCTGGATGATGCTATTATTGTCTCTGAAGAATACAATCCATACTCTAGAACTGTGGTTCCCAAGTGCTGGGTCACGATCCAAAACAGGGTGACAGGTCCATTCTGACTGAACCACAAGTGACTCTTGATTTTGATAAGATTGTAAAAAAACAAACAAACAAAAAAAAAAACAACACACTTTTATGTTAAAAGTACAGACCTACATGTTGTTGAATAGGAGTAAAAAAGAAAAAAGCAAACAAGGAAATGGCCTTAAAAAATTGTCAAAAAGAAAATAAATTGTTTTAAATAGTAATAAAAAGTTTCCCAAAGCCTCCTTTATTTCTTGCAATTTGTGGAACAGATCTTGCCAAGTTGCTCATTACTTATTTTTCCCCATGTTTACAAAAGAAAGCAAGCCAGTTTGCCCATTTCAGAGCTTTAAATACTTGCGAAGGCGTCTGAATGCAGCACAATAAAAGCGATGACGATCTCGGTTTCAAAAGGTTAAACCCTGTACTTGATTAACAAAATAAAAGACAAAACAGGAGCAGCATTGGTGGACTCATCATTGCAGCTCAAAATCGTTTTGTCTTGATTCTCTTGTTTTGAAAATAAATAGAAACCAAAATTGTAGCTGAGAATAAAATCAGATTAATCCCCATCCCTAATGTAAAGAATATGGTCTAACGTCATCCTGACTCCAACACAAACATGAGGCTAATATTAATAATCTCATCTCACTGTCAGAAAGAAAGCTTTGATTGGTTGTACAGTATTTCCCTAAATGTTTTACTATTCATTAAAAGGCTGAGCTGTCTGCAGTGTATACAATTCTGATTGTAATCTATTGGCACATTTCCAAAAAAAAAAGCTCCAACAAAAGAAATTGTGAATATAATCATTTATTTACTCCAGTCCAAGAAATGTACACACATGTTCTCTGAAGGTATAAAATTTGTCTTAAATAAGCAATTGTTCTATGTCATATTCATGTAAATTCTTATCATTTCATTAAAACCCCTGAAGACTTCTTTAAAAACTGACGACGCTTCTGACACCACAAACAGCCAAAAATCATCAAAGAGCACAACGAGAGTTAGTAGAGTTAGCAAAAGCCGTCCAGCAGTTTGCAGTCTGACTTTGGATTCCATGAGGGCGTTGCTCTTCAGTATATATAGTTTTTTATTTTATATCTTTAGCGGCTTCATATCAAAAAGAAAGAAATATCTGGATTTGAAAAGTGTGAGAAGATAAGCGCTGGCTGTAAAGTGTGTGCAGATGATGAATCACTGAGAGGATTAAAGGCTTCGGTCGCTGCTTTGAGCTGGAGGATTCTCAACGTATTGCTGCTGCTGGTGTTCTTCTGTTGCAGTTTTTTGTTGTTGCAGTTGTTTGTTGCTGGTGTTTTTGTCATGGCTGATTTTTTTTTTTTTTTTGCTCCCATTATTGCTGCTGTTGCTCTGGAAAATCTCCAGATGCTGACAGAAGTCCGGTGTGATGTCATCCTGAAAACGGTTTCCTTAACGGGTGAAGGTTGAAGTAATCGCCCACTGAGACAAAAGGATCAGTGCGGGTGAGTGTCGGTCTGTGGGCGGTCGGTTTTTGGTTTGCTGTCTGGATTAAGAGGGAAAAACGATAGTAAACCTGAGGCTGATGAAGGGAGGAACTGTGGAGAGAAACAGAGAAAGACAAACAGTTATTGTAGCTGCTAACAGTTTAATTTGCAGATTGTAGTTTGTTGCCGCAGAAAACACACGAGACACTTTTTCCAACCTGATGTTCACTCTCAGCTGTCTGAAGTGGTCTTCAACAGCTTTCTGTTTCAGTTCAACAAAACAAAAACCCTCAAGGTCCACTTACTAGCTTGTTCCAGAGCTTTCAGAACATCACATGTAGTTTTCTTAGTTGTGTTTCCATTAACCCTCAAATTGCACAAATTAAAATTGCGAATGTAAAATATGCTGAATGGATAAAATACGCCAACTGGAATACGGCTGGACGGCATTAGATGAGAACATGCTCGGACAGAACTGATGGCGTTGTTACTATATGCTGGCGCACAGCTACTATATGTGGGTACAGCCATATGCGAACAGAGTTAATAGCTGATGCAGAATGATACCTATAACATTTTAAGCAGAGGCAGAAGGTCACTGACAGAACAGCACTGTGTGACGAGCTGGAAGACGTGTCAGGAGCGTTAAAGACATAAGAGAGGACAGATTTTTTTTTGTATTTATTTATTTGCACGGTAAAAAATAAACAGCAAAACATCAACAAAATAGAAGTAGATTGTGCAGGTGAGATACAGAAAACCCCTAAAGGTTTATAAGAGAATGTCAAATGTCCCCAAAATAAATTACAAAAGCAAATGAAGAATCCTACAATCTTAAGAAATAAGATCAAGCAGGCATAGGATGAATTAAGTACAATAAGAATATCTACATGATATAAATGGTTTATGCTATGATGGCAAGTCACCTTCTATTTGCTGAATCTGCACTAAAAAGTAATGGATGGAAACACCTGATGTGAGACAGTTGAAAGCTCCACATAAAGTGAGACAGTTGTCCTTGTAAGACTCAGTGTCAGGAAATATGTGATCACAGACTACTGAAAGAAATATGGAACATAAAGTTCTAACATTTGACAAAAAACATCTTTTGGCAAAGATGGGATAAAAAAAGGAAGGACATTTTTGATAAGTGCAGGACAATTTTGGAAGATGGGTACATTTTTGTAGGCAGAGGTTAGAGATTGAGATCTTTTGTATAAATGTGAGGACATTTTGGAAAATGAGGTAATGTTTGGAGTGTGGGAACATGTTTATAGTGTTGACTTTTTTTTTTGATTGAGCTGTGATCTCATCAAGAGAATCCAGCTAACCTGCCCCAAGTGCAGCTCTATTTTAGCTTCCAATATTTATGTTTTGTTGTATTTGGTATGTCTTAGTGTAATTCCCCTTTTAATTATGTAAAGTTTTTTCTTTCACCTCATGTAGCCGTCTTACCTTTTTTTGTCCAACCTTAAGCTGTATTGTGACATTCATAGAAAAAAGAGGACGTTTTTCAGGTTTAGAATAAGTAGAATAAGGTGAATAGATTATTTGAGAAAGGGCCCTCACTTGTAGTGTGTGTGTGTGTGTGTGTGTGTGTGTGTGTGTGTGTGTGTGTGCGTGCGTGTGCTAATGAGCACTCAGGTCTATAGTAATGTCTTCTCCTAACAGATAAAGTGTGAATATAATTGCGGGGCTTTCTGCAGACACCTCTGAACAAAACTCCGCCCCCCCGCCTCCGTCCTCTATTAAACCCAAATCGACTCGTTAAGCTTGTCTTAATAAAACCCACTTAATAAAAACAATCTACGGAACAAACCATCTCTGTGCCGCCTTTCTTCCACCTCCTGCTGAAATAACAAACATCAACCCCCTGCACACACAAAAAAAACATGTCCAATTAATGTGGAGAGCCTCCGTGCTAATCATTAGCTTCTCCATTAACCCCTCGACACCTCCTCCCTCCTGCCGCATTAACGAGGGGGGCGGGGCCACAGTAAGGGCCGCTGCTCGTCTGCCAAGGCCTTTTGCCTGCACAGAAAACATTTTAATTATACATAAAACACCAGAGTGAAGTGCTCACACAGCAGGGGGGCAGGAGTGATATCAAATATTACCATGTACTCCTCCTCCTGCTGCGCCTCCCCGTACAGCACATTCTGACTCCCATTTTTAGAGCAAATGCCACCATTAACAAAATGTCAAAATTTCCAGAGAAATAACAAGTGAGGTTTCCTCCAAACTAATACAGACCGACTCCTGGTTTTACAGCCGTCCACTGTGATTTTATGAACTTGTCTCACCATTTTCATTGTGCCATTTTGATTCCCTCCTTTTCATTTTGATTTTTACATTGGGCCATATATATTCCCCCTTTCCATTTTGATCCCCCAAAAAACAATTTTTGAATAAATTATTGCGCCATTTGAACCCCCCTTCTTCTAATTAGAATTTATGTGCCATTTTGAATCCTTCCTCTTTTCTTTTTTAAATCTGTATTATGTCATTGGAATTTTGAATCTCCGAATGTGCGATTTTGAATCCTTCATGGTGACATTTATAGTCTCTCCTTTCATTTTCTAATACAAAATTGTGACATTTTTAATCCATTATTGTGCCATTTGTATTTTGAATCATTTTGCATTTTTAATCGTCCTATTTATTTAGAATCCTCCATTGTGCAATATAGTCCCGCCTTTTTAATTTGAATACCTGATTCTGACATGATTAATCAAATATTGTGCCATTTGATTCCTTTGTTGCACCATTTTGAATCATTCCTCTTTTCCATTTTAAAACTTTATTTCATTTGAATTTTAAATCTTCCATTTTGCCATTTTAAATACATCATTGAGCTATTTTGAATCCCTCTCCTTCCCATTCTGATTATTTCATTGCACCACTTTTAGTCCTCCCTTTAGTCCTGCTCATTTGTTACCATTTTGAGTCCCTTATTTTGCCATTTTGAATGCCACCTTTCCATTAATACCCCTTTAATGTGCCATTTTGGTCCCACTCTTTCCATGTAAAGTGAAACATTGCTAATTATTAACCAGCTCTGTGTCATCAAGGATGCATAATAATGTGTTTTCACATGACCTGTTGGACCTTTATCAGCAGATGGGCGAAGAGCTAGGGCGCTGACGGCATAGGGGGGATGCCAGACCTGTTCATCTGCATATACTGGCCACATTCAGTGACACAGAGCTGGTTGTAAATCAGCAAAGTTTAGCTTTAAAATGGTTTCTTACTATTTTGAATATCTCACTAATTTGAATCCATCCTTTTTCCAGTCCCTCGTTGTGTTATTTTAAATTCTGGCATGTCTGGATGCCTTATTGTGCCATTGTGAATCCCTCTGTCTTCCAATCAAAGAGAATG
The DNA here is from genome assembly GCF_008729295.1 of Plectropomus leopardus. Taxonomy (NCBI): domain Eukaryota; kingdom Metazoa; phylum Chordata; class Actinopteri; order Perciformes; family Serranidae; genus Plectropomus; species Plectropomus leopardus. The sequence continues at coordinate 2,944,045 of NC_056482.1, read as the reverse complement.
CAGATTGCTAAAACCACCAAATAGACTTAATAATAAACTCTTTGTTTCACACTTTTAGTGTTTCTTTGTTTTACTGTTTCAGCGCATTAATGCGTCTGTATCTGGATGTTTTCTTCCTTCACTGCTTCAGTATTTTCATGTTTCAGTCTGATAATCCCTAGCTCAGTCTTAATTACTCCCTAATAATTAGAAAATCCTGATAATCTGCTGCTTAATCGAGGCAATTCAGCTGACTGACAGCGCACGCACACACACACTCAGCAGTTATCAGCCTTGTGAATGACTTTGAAGCAGATAATTCTCTGTGTCTCAACATCCACTAATTACCAGCAGCTGAAAAATGCTGCAGGAGTCTGAATCAGCTACTCTGGAAATTACAAGATACACAGCTAATAATCACACACACACACACACACACACACACACACACACACACAGTCTTTTCTCAGTCAGCAGTGTGAATCTTTAGTCTCGATCAGATAAGAACACCAGTCTGCACATTTAAAGGAACAGTGCAGCATTTAGTGAAATCCATTTAGTAAATTCTTCTTTGTCATGCCCAGAGTCAGATGGGAACGTAGATATCAGTTTCATCTCCGCAAAAGACCTAACCTTATAAGACAGAGAGGAGGTGGAGGAAAGTGGAGGTTTTAGGACTGAACCTTTTATCTCTAATTTTGCACTCGTGTTCAGGTATCCAACCACAGAGTTAAAAGGGAGCACAATACATCAAAACCAATTATTGATAAGTACTTAATATTGTTATTGAGGTAAGTGCAGTTTATTCAAGTAACATTACTACTACCATATTGTAATAATTCTCTGCACAAAGTGCATTGAAAATGGAACTTGATTAAAAGTAAGTGTAATCAGGAACATGTACATGTTCAGTATTAAAAGTGGGGGTGCAAAAAACTCATTCAAAGTAAAGGAGAAAATTAATTAAATGTTTATCAAAAAATAGTTGCCAATTTGTGCTTTTTGTTTGTTTGTTTTTTGTTTTGGTCAATCAGCTAATTAATAAACTGACTAATTGTATCAGCTGTTTAATTTAAAACAAAACATAATTTTCTAAAATTTTATCATGCTTTTTATGCAAAAATATTTTGTAAAGTAACTAGTGACTAAAGCTGTCAGATAAATGCATGGAAGTAAACAGTACCATCTGTTCCTCGGGAATGTGCCGAAGCACTGTGCTTAACTAAATGTACTTAGTTACAATCAAATGCTGGTGAACATTTGCTAAAGTCTACATTAAGGGATATTTCTGACCTAGCTGTACATGTGTGCTAATAATTTAATAAATTCTACTTAAGATCAAAATAACTATTTAGAGACTTGGGTTGAGCTAAATGCTACACTGAACGTGCTAACATGCTGATGTTCAGCAGGTGTAATATTTACCATGTTCCCTATCTGTGCTCAGTATTTCAGCTGCTGACATTTGTTAATGGGAATATTAGTTTTGCAGGCAGGCATTTGATCATAAACCAAAGCATTGATCAAATTGAAGGAGTCGTCAGTAGGATTCATCCTCTGGGGACTAAGCTTTGGCCAAAGTGGTGGATTGACCAACTAATATTGTGATTGCTAGAGCAGCTCTGTCATCAGAAGAAAATTGGATTTTATTATTGGATTGTTCATTTTTCGCAAACCACAAATATATTACATTTGCATATTTTATATGTATCATAATAACATTTCTAAAATTACGCAGTATATAAGCTGACATCTGGAGTTTGATGAGATGGTGGACGGTGCAACAACGATGCAAGACGCCTGCTGCTCAAGACCAACAAACAACAAAACCAGCTGTGATTTAATGAGACATCGCTGTGTTTACAGCAGCTTTTTAAGATTGTTTTTGAGGCTTTTCAGCTTCATTGGACAGGACAGTCTTTGAGGCATGAAATGTGGTTGAGACGTTGTAACTTTTTCAGTGGAGATTGTGCCACCACAAGCACGTAAAGCCATGACATGATCTTTTTCTAACCATAACCAAGTGGGTTACGTTCCTAAACCTAACCACACATACATAAACATAAACATAGACATAAATATAAAAGATACACAATATTGAAATGTAACTAGTTTATAGTTTGCAGAAACATACAATACCAGCATTTATTCTGATGAATGAGTTTCCTATAGACATGCCTAAAAAATGGCTATTGTTGGGCAATAAATCTTGCAACATTGACTAAATGCATTTACTCAGGTACTGTACTGTTTAGTTGTACTTCAACTTGACTTATATTTTATGTTAAGAATAAGTGGTTTAACTAAATCGAACGCTCTTTTCCAACTCAATTACATAACACCTCTAGTTACATTACTTATCATATTGGCATACGAGAGAAAATGCATTGACCATCCTGATATCTTCTCACATATTTATTACCATCAGCACGTGTTGTCCTGAAACGTGGAAATGTGAGTTAAAGTATGTCTATGTTGGCCAGAGAGAACTAATACATTTTTTTTTTTTTATTTCAAATGTCCCCACACTACATATGTTGGTCACATTTTTTAAATTAACAAGGCACAAAGTAAATCAATTGAATAGATCATTTAAAATAATGTTTATGCTATGTGTTTATGTTAAAAGTGAATACTGACTTTTAGAATTTATCTCATAGTAGTTCTATATTTTTACTTACATTTAAAGTAAACTTTTGAAAGCAGGACTTTCATGAGTATTTCAACAAGGGGTTGACGGATTATCGGGCTGGCCTCTTATCAGATCCAATATTTGGCTTTTTGCCGATTATCTGAATCAGCATTTTATTTTATTAATCAAATAAATTTTCACTTGACTTTACAAACAAAATTGCAGGGATTTTGCTGTATATGATGTTGAAAGTCTGATGAAAGTTATGATGAAACATTTGCTAAAGGCATTTAAACAAAGTTTTGTATTGGAGTTTGTCATGTTCCAAATTCATTCATCCATTCAAAATATTCACAGAAAGATTTTAATTTTTGTTGTCAATGCTTATCTAATTTTATTTATTTATTCCAAATATTGGTTATTGGTCTCATTATCTACTAAAAATCTTTATCAGTCCTTAAAAACCACAACACATTTGTTCTGCAACTTTTCTATCAGTAAAGGATCTGAACACTTCTGCTTATACTAAAACTGAAAACTGATGGAAACAGAATGTAACAACAAAAGAAAAAAGTTTTGTTCTTGTTCCCCCTTCCTGTTGATTTGTGCAGCGTAGCAGCAGTGTTGGTGTGTGACTCCTGCCTGCTGTACCAGGATTCCAAGAAAGAGCAGAACATGAAGAGCCGCAGAGGAGAAAGAGAACGGAAGAAAGCGACTCAGCCATAAAACCAACATAAATAAATTAGCGAGAAGCAGCAAAAAGACTCACAGCAGCGGGAAACAAACCCAACAGTCTGAGGTTTCTGCAAAGATTTAAAATGGTTGTTTCAACAGCAGCCCAGGAGACAGACACCCACACACACACACACACACACACACACACACACACACACACACACACAGGCTGGCCACTGCCCTCTCTCTCTGGTCCAGCTATAAAAACCCATTAGTAATCACTCCTCGACTCTCAGCGGCTCTTTTCGCCCAAACGACTTCCATCCAGCCAATCTGCATAAATCTGCATTAATGGATGATTTTCCCTCCACAGAAAACAAATGTGCTTTAAAAACGCTTCCTTATCTGTCAGCTTTTAGACGAAACACAGAGCGCAGATACACACACCATTCATCTGATGACGTGCACACACAAATGCAGCTTCTATTAACAACAGATATATCATGACAGATGTATGACCACAGTGACACTTAGAACCCAAGCAGAATGTGTTTTGGATTTGACAAACAAATGCTGCTGATATCGTAGATTCTGACTGGTAGTGGAGCTAAAAATATAAAGATTGTCCTGAGGGTGGCACTAGAGGAAATGTCTACACTGCTGAAATGTAAGGAAATATAGTAGTTTTATAAATCAACTTTTTCCGTTGTTTATCAAAAACAGACATCTGTAAAACATGAAATCAGTTCATTACAATAAATGACAACATGATTGCCACATATACTCATAAAAGCAAAAAATATTCATTGGGTAGTAAAATAATCTAAATAAATTATCTAAAAAAGGATAAACTGTCTTAAAAAGTGCCTTGTAAAGTGTATGAGAGGGGATTACAATAACTTTTAAAATTATTTTCAAATTCTATATATGAGTATTTGTCCTCATGTTCCCAGTCTCAGTCATAGCTTAACTTAGTTTATGTGATATCCCTCTTTAGTGCACAAACTATATTAGAAAGAAAATTGCAGATGAACATTTAATATCTTGGAATTCACATTATAGACGCAACTGACTTTCCATCAGGCTTGGCTGGTATCACGATATAACAGTATACCAGGGTATTTAGAAATTCCAAGGTTATGTTTTTCAGTACCATCATAAATACATATTTAATTAAACTCGCTGTATGCAGTGCACAGCATGCCCAACCAAAGCTTGGTCTCTGGTTTCTATTGGCGGAACAGGCAGCTGAGCTGAAAGACCGCATGACACCTAGTGGTGTAGGGAGAAGTTACAGGACTGTAATCAGCTGGCTACCAGCAAGCAGAAAGAGACCGTGGGGAATAACACGTTTTTTTTTTTGTTTTTTTTTTTACATCTGACCTGGTGAATTAAGAATTTATTTCTATCAAACCGGAGGTGGTGATTGTTGAAACATTAGACTTACTGACTAGATTACTAACAGTAACCAAGATGGTTGGATGAGTTTTATTTTGTTTGTGTTGAGGTTGAATGAAGTTTCTCTTGCAATTACTTAACGAGGCAATTAAGCTTTGTCACTCTTCTCTGACCCCAAAAAAGTTGAATTCAAAAGGTGTACAGTTGTATTTCTCTGTTTAATAATGAAAATAACTGTGCGAATATTACTTTTTTTTGACGTTTTGTAGGTTTATATTGTGTATTTATTAGTAGCACACTTGTTGTCAGGGGGTTTGGGGTATTACTCATAACATTTTATACACTGGTGAAATTTCAGGGAGGTACGAAATATTATATACCTTCCAGGCATACTATCCATGTAACAATTAATTAATAGTTGTTTATTGTTAATAAACGTGTTTGCACATGATCAGAAAGGTAACACCTCCTTATCATTTTAAGCCAGAAAAATCAGGCTAGCTTACTCAGTGTTGAAGGCATTTTTAGACATAAGTGAATCAACATTTTGCCTTTATTTTAAAATAAGAATTCTTTGTTATTTGGCAAAACAATGATAAACAAATCAGTCCTCCAAAATGTTTGAAGATGCGAGTGTAGCTGGATGAGAATCAAAAGGATCCTTTTCGCTGAATCAAATTACGCTGAATCAGTTAAAACATTTACATATGAAGATTGAAGATTGGGGCCCACAACAGATTTCAATGACGTATGATGATCAGACTCCTGTTCCCCAGAGGGTGAACCTGTGTTACTCAGTGGCCCCATGACCTTTCCTTTATTGCCACTCTCAAGACAACCTGCACTCTGCTGTTAAATTATATGACAACAAAAGCTGATCTTAACCGTTTGACATCACTTTTCATGTGCTACACTCAGACTCCTTTCCCAAGTTTTTAAAACCTTGAACCCTGAGAAAATTGGTGTGATTTCTTTCAAAAACATGGGAAAAAGCCAATGAGCAACAAAAGAAGAAATTACCCAAAAATTTGCAAGAAATTATTCAAAAGTGAAAGTACAAGTAGATAACCTGTAAATTAGTAAATAAATTAATTATTAAATAAAATAAAATAAAAACTGAAAAGTAAAAGTATTAAATACTTGTAAAAGGCATCTGAATGTAGCTCAAGCAATGCCAGTCCAGGTTTCAAAGGGTTCATTGATATGACCAGAAATCCAACTGATCCAGGCTGCAGTCATCAGATGAGACCTTTCCCCTTTCATTGAAAACCCTCTGAACTCAAACTCTGCAGCAAAACCTTTTCACACTGAAATCAGTCTCTGGTCTGCTGTGCTGCCCTGTTGCCACGGCGACCCTGACCTGGATAAGCAGTCAGGAAATAGAGGGATGATGGATGGATGTGTGAACTTCTAAAAGTAAATGTTTTTTAATTTGGTTTTGTTTACAGGCTCTGCAGAGTGAAATATAACCAATAACCAAACAAAGTGTGATATAACACACACAAACACACACACACACACACACGCGCGTGTATTACATTAACCATTAACACACACTCCAACAACAAGCCCACAGCCCATCAATCACCCACATACGCACGCGGGCACACACATACACACACACAGAAAGTGTGCAAGCCTGCTGCATGGCTGAGTTTCAATCAGACGCCGAGAATCCCATCAGCATTCACAACAAGCCCCCCCCCCCCCCACACACACACACACACACACACACACACACACACAGACAGGGTTTCTGACGGATTGGTTCTCCTTCTGCATCGTTCACAACATCTAAAGCTGTGATCTGTAACTTTCCTCATGTTTAAACTGCAGCACAGACTCATTTATATCATGTCGGCTGTACTTTAACAGTAACACTAAAGTATTACAAAGAATAACTCAGTTACCAGTTCTGTAGTTCTGTCCTGAAGTAGCTCAGTACTTCATTTATTTTAGTAATGTATTTGTGTACCATTTAGTAGTTCATCAGTTTACTTGTTCACTCATTCTATGGTTTCATAGTTCAGTTATTTTGTAGTTAAGTGGTTCAGCAGTTCTGCGGTTAATTAGTTTAGTTTTATTAGTTTTTAGTACTCTACTTAAATAGTAGCTAAATACTTTAGTAGTTCAGTTGTCAGTCCATTTGTCAGGGTCCTTTTCTACAATAGAAAAGTACTTATTAACATTGGAAAAAGTTGAGAGGGGTTTGGACTGAATGCAGCAGGTCGTGAGAGGATCTCCCCCAACAGCATACACCGAGCAGCCAGTCAGACCAGAGGGGAGAAACCAAACTGAAAGCACCGGATAAAGAAAGGGAGGAGAGCCGGCATCAGGGCGAGGCTGACCCGACTTGGACCGAGAGCTATTCCTCTTCCAAGCCTTCTTCTGACTAATGTCCGGTCACAGGTGAATAAAGTGGATAAGATGTGATTGAGGCTCACTCAGCAATGGGAGATCAGAGACTGCTCTGCACACATCTTCACAGAGACATGGTTAACCCCTAACATCCCGGATTGGGCTGTTGCACTTGATGGGCGGACCTTGTTGGGAGGCGACAATGGTGATTTTACTGTTGGGAGCCTTCAATGGTGATTTTACTCAAGTCATCCTTCACCTCCAAAGATGTAGCTGGCTCAAGGACAAATGTAATTTTGTTTTTTAAACTTTGTTTAAAAAATGACTCATAAATCTACTGTCTACCATCTTCTACCTTATCATAGATTATACAACAGTTAGTTCTGACCAAGCAATTTGACTGGTCGAAAGGCATCAGTGACTGCTGATATACAGTGCAGCGCTGTATATGCACTGGAGTTTTTAACTCTGCATGTATCACTCTGCTTCACAGCTGTTTTAAACTGTTAGGCTCACACTAACAGTCTGTAGTTATCTAACGTTATCGTAGATTGTATCAATGTCTGAAGAGCAAGGAAAACCCTGACCGGTATCATTGCTCAAAAAATACCTGAGCAAAATCCTGCCTGTTGCAAAAGCCCTTGTCCTGCAGCCCAGGAGGGAAGCAGTTGTGACGGACCGGTTTTGGTAAGCTGCTGTTCACTCGGAGTAAACCAGCTGTTACAGATGTTACACGGATGTGCAGTGAGACAGGGACACAATCGTCTGACACTATCCACAGCCTGAGAGACACCGACGCACACAAAGGCGAGGCCCTTTGCTGTATGTCGTCTCCTCTCTCTCTCCCCCTTTCACGCTATCAGTCTGTCCTAATGAAGGCTAAAATGCCAAAAAATAATCTTAAAAAAAATAGATAATTAAAAAATAATTAAATTAACAAACAAATCATAGTCTGTTGTTGCTTATTACTGTTAATAAATGATGCTTGTAGAACTGTTGTATAAAAGCAATATTACACTCGAGGTCGTGATGTTGTACTGTATATCATCACAGCTGTGATTCGGTCGTAGGCCGCAGGCCGAGTGCCAAAGATAATCACCACTGCAATGATATACAGTATAACATCACAGCCTCTCATTTGATGTTGCTTAATTAGTAGTGACATACTTAAGTAGCTTTTCAATAGTTAGTTAGTTTACTAGTTCAGTGGTTACCTACTTAACTAGTTTGGTTATTCAGTAGTTACATATTTTAGTAGTTTAATTGATCAATAGTTCTGTAGTTTACAGGCTTAGTAATGACATTCTTTAATAGATGAGTTTTTTTAGTGTTTCAGATATGTACTAGTTCAGTGGTTACCTACTTAACAAGTCTGGTTGTTTAGTAACATACTTCAGTAGTTTAGGTGATCAATAGTTTCATAGTTTACTAGTTTAGTCGTTACATACCTTAGTAGTTTAGTTTTTAGCTCTGTAATAGTTTAGTTGTTTAGTATTTCGATAAAATGGCAGTAACAGTGACACTGTAGTGAAATAGTTTAAGTTAATATAGTAGTTTAGTAGAGCTTGAAGTAGTTTAGAAGTTCACCTTGTACATCCACACACACACACAATACACAAATGTCCCCTGCTTCAAATATCCACACACTCAGTCTGACTAGTAAGTTTCTGTGTGTTGAGGTTGAAAAAAGTGTGTGGTTCCTTATCAGCTGTGTTATTGTGATGATGTAAATTAAAAAAATCTACTCTTGTGTTTTGTACCTTTTTTCAGCATGCAATGATGTTTGCAACTGTTTTAAAGCAACTCTTTACATCTCGCTGACTTTTCTTTCCCCTCTTTTCCCTGACAAGATACTTCATCTCTTTTTCTTATATTCTGTTTCTGACTGATGTGCACCTCATCTCATCTGCCTGAAAGCAGGTTGGGTTACCATGACAACTGGCTAATGTTAGCTATCATCTCTGCGATCCTATTTGCAGCTCGTCTGCACATTGGAGAAGGAGTCTTAAACGTGTTTGATGCTTAGTTCTCACGCTTCGACGTATTGGACAGTGTAATATTAAAAAAATGTTTGTTTTAAATGGGATGAAATGTTATTAAACTTGCTCAACAGAGAAATGCACTCATCTTGTGCAGCCTCTGTCTGAAAAAATAAACTGCAGTAGAACAGAAAGAAAGAAGGTAAAGAAAGGATTATTAATAACACACTTCATCTGCCTTACCTGTCTGTCTTCAGGCCGTCTTCCCCTCCAGCAGCTCTCGGGTGTTTTCGGCGGCCCGCGCCAAACCATCAGCCATCAGCGCCTCCTCCAGACTTCTCCTGGCCTGGTACACTTTCAGCTCCTGCTCCCTGCGCGCACACACACACACACACACACACACACACACACACACACACACACAAGAGATGATGTCTTATTATGGGTCCTTTTAAAGCACCTTATTGCTTGTTTCATATCAACATTTACAGTGATGCAGTGTAGTGAGCACTGTTCGAGACCAAAAAACAAAAAAAAAAACAGCTGTTTCCACTGAATTTTTTAGTGCTGTTTTTCCAGCAGCTTTTTAGACATCTATTGTGGGTGGTTTTTAGGGATCCATGGTTCATTTCAAGCGGCTTTTTAGGCACCAATGTTGGTGATTCTTGGGGACCTCTGGCTATTTTTTAGTGGCTTTTTAGGCACCATAGTGGGTATTTTATAGGGAACTGTTGCCAGTTTTCCTCTAGCTTTTTATGCACCAATGTAGGTGATTTTTAGGGACCTGTTGCTATTTCCTATGGCTATTTAGCCCCCATATAGGACCCGGTGCCGTTTTTCCTGTGAACAAACATGAGCGTGTTTTATGGACCTGTTGGTATAGAACAGAACTAAATTGGTATAGTTTGACTGACGTCACCATCCTGAGGCTCCTCCTCTAACTGGCCAAAAATAAATATAAATTAAAGAAGCACGTTGACCTCAGTGATTAAAAACAGTGTTTACACATGCTGAGCCATGAAGAATGCTGGCAGGTCATGTTGAACTCAGACAGCCCCCCCCTCAGATTCCACATCAGCTCTTAAAAGTCGACATGTGTTTGTGTGTCTTTGCTGTCACAGACGCAGACACAGAGATTTCCCACTGCCTTTTGTCAAAACCAACAAAAGACGTAAAGAAACACGGAGGAGAGACAGAATCAGCTCCATCGTCTCAGACTGAATCTGGATTAATAAACAGCCGGAGATACACGGCCATGGAATACAATGCTATTTGCTTCTGTTAAAGGAAAAAAAAATATTACAAAACAGAAAAATGCAAAGGATGAATAATGAAAAATGAATACAGTTAGAAAGTATAATTAAAAACTAAATTAAAGAAAAATGCAGGGATGCTATGAGATAGAACTGCATGTGACAAAAAGAAAATTTATAATACAGAAAAAAGAGATGAGAGGAGAAGGAGAGATGTGTGCGTTTGATGTAGAGGAGGACAGGAGATGAAGATGAGAAGGAGGAGGGAGAGGAGAGGAATGAGAGCGATTTAGGATGACAAGCACATTCAACTGAAGAGAGGGAGAGGAGGGAAGAGGGAGAGAATTGGAAATTAATGGAGGGGAGAGATAAGAAAAGAAGAAGGAGGAGGAGGAGGAGGAGGAGGAGAGGAGGGAGGAAAGCTGGAGGGAGAGAGGATATATAATAGGAGAGGAGATAGAGAGAGGAAGATGAGGAGGAGGAGGGGGTGAAATGTAAAAGGAGAGATAGATACAGGAAAACAAAGGAATAAGAAAGAGAGAAGAATGCATTTTTGGAAGGATGGAGCAATAAAAGAGAGATGGGAAAGATGAGGGTGAAGGAGGGATGGAAGGAAAAAATAAAGGATGGAATGAAGAAATTGAAAGAATGAATGAGGAAAAATGGAAGGAGGAATGGAAATAAGGGGAGTTAAGGAGAAAAGGAATAGGAGATAATGGGAGGGGCGGATATAGGAGATAAATTGGGAGAGAATGAAACAGCAGATAAAAAGGGAGAGTAAGAAATAGGAGATAAAATGTGAAAGGGTGATGAGAGGGATTGAAGGAACGGATGGAGGGAGTGAAAAAGGTAAAAGGTAAAAATGGAGAAGAGAAATCGTGGGAAGGATGGAGGATGGGAGAAAGAGTGATCGAGCAAAAAAGGAGAGAAGGATATATAAGGAGGGACTGGAGAGGATGTAGTGATGTATTCCAGTGATTCTGCTGTAATGGCTTCGGCCAGCTGTTCTCTGCTCCATTTTCGACTGGACAGACATACACACACAACACACACACACACACATGCACACACACTCATAAACACAGTCAGTCAGCGTGTGTCCCCACATTGCCCCCTCCTGTCAGGATGCATGAACTGTCTATATGGTTTACAGAGACTGATCTTTTTCTTCTTCTTTTTAAATGTGTTTAACCCTTGGAGCAACATTGCTTTGAACCTTCAGGAAATTGTTGCGATTTCTTCTAAAAACATGGGGGAAAAGGCAGTGAGCAACTTGAGCAAGAAATATTCCACAAATTGTAATTGACATTAGTAGATTTAGAAATTATTATTATTATTATTATTATTATTATTATTATTATTATTATTATTATTATTATGTTTCTTTATTATTATTATTTTTAAAGCTAGGGGAAAATTCTAGAGAGACAAGCTAGGGAAAAAAATGTATTTCTATTGATTTATGACTAGTTAAAGTTATGTTGCAAAATTATTATAATTTCTAAGCACTTTTCCCAGATCATTTCCTTGTTTTTTTGTTTTTTTTTTTAATCTTTATTAAATTTAGTCATTTCACTAATTTTCTTGTACTTTTTCTCTCATTTCTAGCTAATTTTTAAGTCTTTTTTTTTGGTTCTTGCCTTCTCGCCATGAATCAAGTGAAGTATAAGTATGAAGCATTTATTAATTTCTTTGAATATATACTTGTCAAAAAGGAGTGACGCTTTTTTTTTTTTTTTTTTTTGCTTTGGGTTTTTTGTTCTTCTTCTCCACTTATCCGGGGTCAGGTCGCGGGGAGGCAGCAGCCTAAGCAGGGAAGCCCAGACTTCCCTCTCCCCGGCCACTTCGTCCAGCTCTTCCCGGGGGACCCCGAGGCGTTCCCAGGCCAGCTGAGAGACATAGTCTCTCCAGCGTGTCCTGGGTCTTCCCGGGGCCTCCTACCGATGGGACGTGCCCTGAACACCTCACCAGGGAGGCGTCTGGAGGCATCCTAATTAGATGCCCGAACCACCTCATCTGGCTCTTCTCAACACAGAGGAGCAGCGGCTCTACTCCGAGCTCCTCCCGGATGACCGAGCTTCTCACCCTATCTCTAAGGGAGAGCCCAGCCACCCTACGGAGGAAGCTCATTTTGGCCGCTTGTACCCGTGATCTTGTTCTTTCGGTCACTACCCAAAGCTCGTGACCATAGTGAGGGTAGGAACGAAGATCGACCGGTAAATCGAGAGCTTTGTCTTTCGGCTCAGCTCCCTCTTCACCACGACAGACCGTGCAGAGTCCGCATTACTGCAGATGCTGCACCGATCCGCCTGTCGATCTCTCTAGCACCATCCTTCCCTCACTCGTGAACAAGACCCCGAGGTACTTAAACTCCTCCACTTGGCAGGATCTCATCCCCGATCTGGAATGGGCACTCCACCCTTTTCCGGCTGAGAACCATGGTCTCGGATTTGGAGGCGCTGATTTTCATCCCGGCCGCTTCACACTCGGCTGCGAACCGATCCAGTTAGAGCTGGAGGTCACGGCCTGATGAAGCCAACAGGACCACATCATCTGCAAAAAGCAGGGACCCAATCCTGAGGTCACCGAACCGGACCCCCTCAACACCCTGGCCTGGGTTTTTTTGTAATTTGCAAAATTATTATAATTTTTGAGCACTTTGTATTCAGGTCATTTCTTAGCTTTTTTTCTTTTTTTCTTTAAATTATTTTTTTATTTATTTTACTAATTTTCTTGTACTTTTCTCTAATTTCTAGCTAATTTTTGGGTTATTTCTTTTTTTGTTGGCCACTGCCTTCTTTCCATATTTTTTTAAAAATTAGGCCAGTTTGCTCAGCTGCAAAGGGTTAAGCATTTATTATTTTCTTTGAATATACTTGCCAAAAAAGGCTAAGATTTTTTAAAATCATTTTTCATTTCCCTTCTGTAAATCTCATGGTTGCCAATGAAAATGAAATTGACAAAAGAAAGAGTAAAACTTGACAGTCAGTCATAATTGCAATAATTACATATATTTTACATATATTTCTGTTTGAGGTTTTTGCTAATATTCAGGTAATTTTCTTGTACTTTTTTTTAAAGCTAATTTCTTGTTAATTTTAGTACATTTTTTGTGAAGTTTCTGTTTGCCTTTGTCCCATGTTTTTTAAAGACACCAAGCCAATTTGCTCAAGTTCAAAAGCAACAGTGACAAGAGTGAAATCTGCATTCAGATTTATTGGAAAGACATCAGTTACTGGGTCACAAATTGTTGATAAACAGCCATATTTGATGAGCGTGTTGCTGGCTGGTGCGTTAGTGTGAAATGTGAGGAAAAGCAGAGGAGCAGCTCTTCCTCAGGGACAGACAGTCACTGCAGGAAGTGATCAGGCTGCGTCAGCAAGAACAGTGCGTCCACTATTACACAGAGAGGGATATTATAGTGGGGTTGCAGTGCATAAAGCCCTCATTACAAAAAGCAATTTTACACAGGGCAGTTTCACACAATACAGCTGAAATGTTACTCTTTTCATAGTGCTCGTTTGCACACAAATGCTCATTCAGAGTCAGACATATCACAGCCGTTCAGTTTAGAGGGTCATTGTCTTGCTTTAAGAGCACCTCAACAATGTCCTGGAGGCAGACTGCTGTCTCTCCTGCTGCCAGTCCACACTCTAAACCTTCTCTACACAGGGTCTTGAAGCAAGGACCCTCCGGTTCCCAAACCAAGTCAGCCTTCGCTACTACTGCCCAATGCACATTTAAGATTTAAGGTTTTCGCTAGTGCTAAAAACATGTGTACTGGTCTACAGAGATGTAGAAACGTGATATGGTCATTCTTCACCATATTCTCGACAACAAGATGAGTGCATAGTACTAGGGGTCAACAAAATGCAAAACAAAAGAATTTTATATCGATAGCTATAAAATCAAACCGTGAGTGACCCTGCTGACCAATTCTGGAGTTTCCTGACTGTGTCCCGGCTACACTTTGCTGCAGACGATCAGGTCGTCACTCACCCTGTATTATTATTATTAGTAGTAGTATTAGTAGTAGTAGTATTTTGATGGTAGTAGTAGTAATAGTAGAATATAGGCACACATGCATGCTTACACACACACACACACACACACACACACACACACACACAGACACTTTATTAGACCAACTTTAACTCACTAGCTGGAAATCTAAAAATCAAGTTTGTGGAAAGTTTCAACCAATTTCTTCCGAATTTCTGAACTAAAGAGAGCCCGGATGTCCCCCATGAACCAGCACCATGCTGATGTCCCAGGGTTTAGACTTTATCCATATGACTTGTACACAATTAAGTTTAAATTTTTGAGATTATAATGTGTTTTGCCTTCCTTCTACCAGTGAAATAAATGGCTGCCGTGAAAGGGGAAATCAATCTAACTGACTGGATGGTGGAGGTAAATAAAAGTGACCTGCTGTGGCTAATGTGCTGATGTGATTGTCCTTAAAACAGCGGATGTTAGGAGTCGGTTTAAGCAGGTGAATCGGTGATTGTTTTCAGCTGATCACTGCCTCAGCAGCTCTTTCAGCAGCTACCTGGGTGTTTGGTGTTAATTTCCCAGCCTTCACCGCCCCCCCACGCGACCCTCCACCTCCTCTTTCATGCTTCATTATTCCTCCTCTCTCATCACCCTCTCATTCTCCTCTCTCCCTACGACTTACAACTCTGTCTACCCAGCATGCATCAGTCATCCGGACTCATCTTATCTGGCTAAGGCTTGAGTGGAAACGCTGGAAACGCTCGTCAGGGTTCATCAGAGCATGAGAAAAAAAAAAAAAGAAATTATATTTTAACACGTCTAACATGTTTCTATGATATTTAAAACTTAACAATGCGAATGAAGATGAGATCTTAAAGTGAAACACAAGTATTTTTGAGCACACACCCTAAAACTCCATGTAATGACACTAAGTGATAAGATTTTGGGGCATCAGAGCTGTTACATTCCAGATATTTTAGTAAAAACGACAACTAAATAGCACATTAACTATTACTGCCAACCCTGCAAGCAACTTTCCAAAAACATTCTTAGAACGGTACAGTGCAATGTTTCAGTCATGTTTTCAGCGGCAAGTTTCCTTTAGTTCCAAGAGTGATCTTAAAGTTCGGGTAACGTTCTCTATGAACATCAAAAAAAAAAAAAAAAAAGAAAAAAATATATATATATTTGTTTATTGTTGTTAACATATCACATTACAGGAACGTTTCATAAAAAAAAAGTTCTGCTGATCTGTCACTAAAACGTTTCATCTTAGTCAGCATTTAACCTTAAAGGAACATAATTTGAAACAATAAACATCCTTCTTTCTTTGTTGTAGATTGAAACGTTTTCTTTAAAACATTATTATAACTTGTAGGTCACGTTAGCCAATGTTGTGGGAAATGTTCCCTGCTGACTGGGTTTACCGCTTTTCCACCAACATAGATCCATTCCAGTTCATGCACCTACATTTGACCAGTTGAGAGCATTTTTGCCAAAAATAAATTGGTTGAGAATCCAAAAACACTGGCTCGGCTGGAACCAAGAAATAGCAGGTTTTCCTCGACCTGGAGTGAGAGCCGTGATGACATCAGTGTGCATGTCATACTCTACAGGCTGGACAGAGAGGACGGAGAAGACAACAGAGTTTAAGGAAGAGCCTGCAGTGGTCACAGCAGCTGGTTTATATCCAGCTGCTGTTGTGCACTGCAACAGCTCTCTATCTATCTCTGTCTCTCTCTACATATCTATCTATCTACTGTATCTATATACATCTACATCTATCTATAGATCGATAGATTTCCTCTTAGTATTATTTGCTCAGTCCATCTCTCTCTCTTCTTTTCTCAGGTGCAGACATGCATGCACCTAAACACATACACATGAGTGACCTCAATAACCACCCAAAGCATAATAAATAACCAGTTTGTATATCAACAACAGTAAGCATACCATCATGCCTGATCATTTTGTTTGTTTGTTTGTTGTTTTTTTGTTTGTTAGTCCTGTTTTGTCTAAAGTTCCGTCTCCATCTACCCCCATGTTTGCATTGCCTATCAGGGAAAGCAGTTTTCCCACATTTTAAAAAACCTGTATACATGGGCTAATTTATTGGGGAATGCAACAGCTTATGCTAATAATGCAACAGTAGCACAGACCCAGTGCTCACTCAGTAATGTCAATTACAAAGCAAAATCTATATAAAGTTTGCTAACATTAACTAACATTAGCCAACGTGCGCTAATGCTCATATCATCCAATTACGATTTGGGCGTGTGCTGCATAAAAAAAGATTACATTACTTCTAAATTGAGTTCACATTTTAATCAGCTATGAGCTCCAAAGCCATCTGATGCAACGAGACAGAATGAATCATGATGAATATTTCCCAATTCATAATACACACTGCAAAAGGTTGCAGAGTGAAGTGAGAATGTCAAGTAAGAAACATGCAGTTAATGCTGAATAAAAAACACAAATACAGACTCTTCTTCAGTGAAGAAAGAAAGTAAAGGCAGTATTTTCAGAAAAAGATGACTGGTGACACTGAAGATACTGCTCAAACCAGAGCTCGGCATGAATGGGAACTCTCTTGTGATTTTTAGCAGCACTGGTGGCAAAAAAAAACCAAAACTATTGAAATACAATAATAATGAACTTTTTTTTGGTTCAGAGGGTACAGGGTCAGCAGCTGCAGCCATGTTAACCAGCATGTGTGCACACACCAGAGAGTCATCATTATCATCAAATTGGTACCATTAAAAG
Source organism: Plectropomus leopardus (assembly GCF_008729295.1). Classification (NCBI taxonomy): domain Eukaryota; kingdom Metazoa; phylum Chordata; class Actinopteri; order Perciformes; family Serranidae; genus Plectropomus; species Plectropomus leopardus. The sequence goes on along the minus strand of NC_056482.1, from coordinate 2,927,009 downwards.
TGCACAGAATTTGCTGTTGGTAGGAGTCTCTTTTTTTCCTCAAATTTCCACACTGATGTTTATCCACGACAGCCATCAGACATATTAACGGAAAGTTAAAGTCCCACTGACTCTAAAAGATGTGTATCACGTCTGTTTGTTTACATTTGACCTAGTTAGATTCTAAAGAAAGAGTGCAAATTTTGACTCAAATTGGGGCAATCAGACATTAAGGGCTTAAAGTACCTAAATTGGCTCGACGAGCTGTCTGTGTTTATTTGTGAGACTTCCTGTTGCTATTAGATAATCAGCATGAGTCTGTCCTTTTTTAACCTGCAGGGTTTATAGATATAGATTTCCATGACTTTGAGACAAATTAAAGACCATACATTCTCTGAAATGACCACTGATACTCCTTATCAGTTCTTTTTCATTCCTATTCAATAGCTTTTTAGAAAATATATCATTTAAAAAAATAATGAATTCAGAAGTATTTAAATATAACGTAGGGACTGTTGGTTATTTATGAGGGGGGAGAAGGAGGTGCAAAAAGGGGGAGTAATGTCCAATTACGGTGTATTTTGGTTTTGCTTCTTTAAAACATTTTGGCCTTTTTCTAATTTTAATTTTAGGTTTTCTTTTCTTGAAAATATTTTGGGCATTTTACAAAAAAACATTTTGGCAATTTTTCCTTTTTTTATTTCTAACAATTTTTTTAAGGATGCATTTTGGTGATTTTGATCTTTAAAAAAAGGTGATTTTTAAAGAAAATATTTAAGCAACATTTTTATTATTATTTTGTGGACATTTCTAAAGAAAACATTTACGCAGCAGTTTTTTTAGGTGTTTTTAAAGAAAACAGTTTAGTGATTTTTCTTTTTACAAATTTCTGGCGATTTTTTTATAGGAAACATTTTGGCTTTTCTTTTTCTTTAAAAATGTTTGGTCATTTTTAAACACAATATTTGAGCAACTATTTTATTCTTATTTTTGCTGATTTTTGAAGAAAATATTTTTATCTTTGACAAATACTATAAAAACAGAAATTATGGTCTGGTTTTTCACATTTCCAATGGTCCTCTGACACATTGGTTGTTTTAATCGGTTTGTAAAATAGTTTTCCATGACTTTTTCAGAACTTTCATGGAATATTTAATTTTCCAAAACCTTTCCAGACAAACCCTGAACCTTGCTCAGTGCCTCTGCTCATGTGCAGTGCAGTGTGTCTCACCGGATGTGTTCGTCGGTGACGGTGAAGGCCTTGCACAGCGGCTGAGACGTGTTGAGCCAGATGGCCGGATTCTTCTCTGCAGCCACAGACGTCTGTCCCGTTATTGGAGCAGACGTCATGTGCAGAGCGCTGGCGATGGCCGACAGCAGAGTGTCATCGCTGGAGTCTGGACCCACACCTGCAGAGAGAGACAGAGAGAGAGAGAGAGAGAGGTCAGAGGTCAAAGGTCAAGACCGGAGCATGGTGTGTGTTGAGCTTCATGATGGAGACTCACTCTGCAGGCCTTTAGGCAGGTCCATAGTGCGCAGGACTTCCTCTGTGACGTCTGATGACCGCAGACCTTTCAATCTCCGCTCCCAGAACAGCTGCAGACAGACGGAGAGACAAAGAAGAGCTCACAGAGATGAATATCTGAAGGATCTCTGTACTTTCAGTTTAGTCTCCTTCATTTCAGTCTCACTGTTTTCTGATTCTTACCCGAGCTGGATGCTGCTGCTGTGTTTAAGATGCTGTTCACACCAACCAAACACTCATGAGCTCTCCAATAATAACACCCACACAACTGAAACTTTCAACATCATATATAGCAAGTTCCCAGCAACTTTTATATAAAGCTCAAGAAAATATAAATAACAAATAAATGAATGAAAATAGCTTCCCTGAGGCTTATCAAAGTAAAAGTTCCTCCCATGCTGACACTTTCTTTGCTCTTTTTAATGAATGGATTTCATCAGCAATCATTAAAATAACAAGCTGATACGGATAAAGGCCAAAATGACAAATATCGGCCCCAATAATTGTCCAGGCCACTGAGTCGACCCCCACTGTATACACAATACTCCTTTTTTTGTACACCATATCAATACATAGTCCACTGTAATGAACGAAAAACATACAAGAACAAATTAGATAATTAAACATTTCTCTCACGCATGTTTTCTATTTTGCTTCTTTCTCTCCTCTCTCAATTTGTTTCACTGTTTCCCACAGCATCCAGCTCCTCTTCCTCCCACCTTATTTCTCTTCCTCTCTTCTCATTCATCACTTTCCTCCTCCTTATCCTACACTTTCATCCCTCCTCCTCTGCCTGTCATCACACCATCTTTCATTCTCACTGCAGAGCACACAACCTGTGTGTCATGCTGCTTTTATACCATGATACCTCAGCACCCTCTAGTGGCCTCTGTCACCTTGACAACCTGGTTTCCTCCAGCGTCACTTGTGTACCAGCCAGGGCTCACCCTCAGGCATTACCATGGCGACACCACAATGTGTGTGTGCGTGTGTGTGTGACCCCCTCACCTGTCTGGGCTGCTCGCTCGCTCGCTGCAGGTCTGTCTTCACCTTGTTGCCGGGATGATTTGTAACCTTGGTAACAGGCTGTTTAAAGATGGACGCCGTCTGTCTGATTGGCAGTGCTGTGTTCAGGTCTGGTTTCCCTCCCTGGATAGACAGAGTGTATTAATGGACACATGTTCTTTTTCTTTCTTCTTTCCTCTCTTTTTTCCCACCTTCCCTCCCTCTCATCATTCTTCATCTCATTCTGGTTTATCTTCCTTAATGTGAGACAGAGTTATAATTAACCTGCAACCTGTGTGTTTGTTCACGTGTGTGTGCATATGTGTGTGTCAGCTGGGCTTAAAGGGTTAACCCTTAAAAACCTGGAGTGACATCATTTTTCATGCTGCTGTAAGATGCATTTAACAAGCATTTAAAGCTTTGACCTTGAAGCAAACTGGTGAGATTTCTTTCAGAAACAGGAAAAAAGGCTGTGAGCAACTTGGTAATTGCAAGAATTTAGCAGATTTAGCAAATTATTTTTAAAAAGCTAGGGAAAATGTCTTGGGAGAAAAGCTTAAAAATTGTATTTATAATGATTAATTAAAATTATGTTGCAAAATTATTTTTAAGCATTTTTTACAGCTCATTTCCTTGTTGTTTTTTAAACTAATTTTTTTCCCTAATTTTCAGGTATTTTCTTTTACTTTTCACTTACATTTTGCAAAAAATTTGGGTCATTTCTTTTGTCTTTGGTCACCACTTTCTCCCCATGTTTTTATAAGAATCATGCTAATTTGCTCAGAGGGTTTAGAATTATTCATTTCTTTAAATATATACTTGCCAAAAAGGGGGAGACTTTTTTTAAATGAAAAATGTCTCAGGAAAAAAGGAAAAAAAACTGTAACAAAAAAAAACAAAACAAAAAAAGCCAAACAAACAAAAAAAAAAAAACTATGGGATAAGAAAAAACTATATTTATATTTTTTATAAAAATGACATAATTGTAATTACAGTATTATCATTTTTTTAAAGGACTTCTTCCAGGTAATTTCCTTATTTTTCCACTTTCTTCTCATCTTTTTTTTAATTTATGGAAAATTTTCTTTTACTTTCTAACTTTTTTTCAAATTTTTGAGTCATATCTTATTTTGATGGTCATTGCCTTCGGCCAGCGTTTCTGAACTAAATAAAGCAAATTTGCTCAGGTTGCAAAAGGGTTAATTCTAAGTTGAGGTTTCACAGACAACAACAGGAAGCATGTGTGTGTGTGTGTGTGTGTGTGTGTGTGTGTGTGTGTACTCCCAAGTAATGATGTGTGAAGAGCTGCAGCAGAGAGTTACAAACCATGACAATGCAGCGCACATGAACGCATGCACACACACACACACACACACACACACATTATTACATGCTGAAGGATGTTGATGTTCGTTGACTGTACTGAAAAAAACACACCAGTAGCACGCAGCCACCGTGCCAAACAGTGATTTCATTAATTTACCTTACAATAAAGACTTGACGCAGCTGCACACAGACCTGGGACGAGCCTTTTTCACAGGGGGGACATTTTGACATGTGACAGCAGAAAAAGCGCGGGTGTCAACTGATGGTTGAACCAACCTGTCCAAAAAACACTGAGGAACTCCACCCTCTCTCAACCCCCTACTGAGCGGCAGGACGTTGGGTTTCAATGCCCCTCCGCCTCCTTTGTCCATCCACATGTGTGCCGCGCCGTGTTTATCTGTTTGCATAAACATTTGTTGGATGAATTCAAATTGCTGCAGCAGTTAGGGGGAAAACTTTGCAGATCTATCATCAATAAGGTAGGTTAGGTAACTACCTACTGAATCAAACAACAGCAATAACAGCGGCCTCCGTTTGGCAGTAAATTGCACAGGACCTGTCAGATACGAGCGGCTCTGTTAGTCAGTATACTATAAACAGGCATAATATCAAGTTTGTCACTTATTTCTTATTACTTATGAAATACAAGTTGGCTTTAGCAGCGTAACGCTGTCGGCACTGCTTGTTGATGAAGGCTATTTTTTAATTTGCCAGAACATGTCATGACAAATGCTGGTTCAGCTCCTACAATCAAACCAGTTTCAGCTCAGACAGGACCGGCAAAACCTGACCCAACACTCGAGTGCGTCGACCTGATCGGACTGTAGAAAGGTGCGTGGCCTAAAAAGCTTGGGAATCGCTGATTGAGGATATACATGCAAAAATATCATGCAAAAACAACAACCCGAAAACAAGCCTGGTTACTGTCAGCACTTAGATGCAGATGTTAGTAAAAAAGTAGCCACTATATTTTCACAGGATTTTTAGGGTGCTGGACCTGTATACATTTCAAACTCAGAATTTTAACACTAAGAAACAAAAGGGTGGAGGATGATTCAAGTGTACTATGACATGGTTGGGAATTAGCTCCAGTTACATGTTGGTAAAATATACAAGTGGCTGCTTGATTTGCTTCATTTACCAGACAAAAAAAAACAACTGAGAGGCTGATAGATTTTTGAGTCCAGCAGCCACAGTGGCAAGTGGACTAAAGAGTTCATTTCCAAACCTGACTATAGTGATTTAGGGAACAGTCTTTGAATTTCCCCTAATTTTTCCAAGATTCTCTTGAACCGTATTCTTTAAAGACATCATCACTGAGCAGCTTAACTTAAGTGGAATGTGATAACAAGAAAGTACCAACAAACAAGTTAAAAACTGTGATATGAGTAACAGATGGGCATAAAGTCAGAAAGTCAGTGAACAACACTTGAGCGTGGAAACTTAATCTGGACCTTCGAATCAGTAGGTGCGTTTCCATTAACCTCAAATTGCACAAATTGAAATTGCGAATATAAAATACACCTCATGGAAATGCGTCAATTTTGAAAAAAACATCCATTTATCGCAAAAACGTTTTTAGCTCGCACAAGGTGGTATTTCAGGTGATTTAAAAAAAGCCATATTTGGCAAAACTGCAATGAAAACACTTTTTTGTCTTTTCTAGGTCACATGATGCTATGGCTATGTGCTTGTCAATAGGAACTGGCTCCCTCATGATGCAGCAGGAGTTACAAGAGGTGGTATTGCATCGCATAACTCTTCAAAAGTTGAGCGGATCATCCAGAAGTTTTGAATTCACAATTCCTCTGTGAAATCGTGGACTATCACCTCCCAGAAATCCCTCATATGTGGATGATCCTACTTATAATGGTCTCGCTTTTCCATTACCACTTGCATAACAAGACTACGTCGCCTTGGATTTCAAATAATGACGGCTAGTGTGGTGGCTGCAATAGTAATTAAGGTGCTGATGTTTTAAACATCCATCATCATGCTTCTTGGAATGTTATCAGAGGAGAAGTCACAGAACATCTCTCAGTGGAGACGCAGTCATCTTACAACTGTGTATTATTGACATACTGGAAATATCTCTGAGGTTTTGTGCGAATCTGTAATGGAAACTTGCCTTTTACTAACTTTTTAACCACAGAGATTATGCTGGGACACAACAGGTCAAGTATGGCTGCAGCAGCCAAAGTGTGTGCTGAACTGAGCAAAGGATGCATTTTATTGCTCATGAATTCAAACTTAAAAGATCCTGGCAACCTGTCCACAGACAAAGAGGAATCCAACTTTTAACTTGTAGGAAGAATGTTTTCTTTTTGTCAAAAGATTCAAAGTTCACTTTATTGCCCCACATTGTGGAATATTTGGACTGGGCTTCCACCCATCTGCATCCATAAAATACATTCCACATATGTACAAGATGAGGGTAAGACAGCTCTGGAAAACACGAAGCACATCCAAGAACATAATAATAAAGCATACACTGATGCTTTACCATTTGTAAACTGAGCAAATTGGTTTTCTCTCAAAAACATGAGAACAAGGCAATGAGCAGCTTAAGAAGAAATGGACCAAAAAAAAGAGAGAAATTAGAAAAAATTTACAAGAAAACTGAAAATAAGTAAAAGTTCCTCCCATTCTGACACCTTTTAGCAGACTTGTGAAGAGGGGGTGCTGCTGCAGGAAGTGAACCGCAAACGAGTGGTGATATTTCGTCGTGTTAAGTCTGGATATAAAATCACACACAAAGAAAATGCACTCACACACTCTGTGAGTTCTGTATCTGGAGAGGGGCGCAGTACTGATGAGGTCAAAAAGACGTGGTTTGATTTGAAATCTGACACCAAAAGAATCATTGCAAATTTCAAACAAGAGATGCAGAGCGCTCGAGGGGGGACAGCAGGCAAAGACCTGTCTGACCTAGACCGTCGGGGCCATCATTGGAGAGACGGCATCAGGTGTGCCGTCAGCTGGACGTGTGGACACAGACCTGGGCCCTGAGTCAGCGCCTTCATTATTATAATTTAATTCAATATTATACAACTGAAGAACGGAAGAACATGCAATAACCACTTGCTGCTTTTTTGTTTAGTCCTTCTGTTGTAAATGCTGATATGTGAATCCTACTCCAGTCCAATTTTTGTTCAGCCTTGGAACCTGTAAATTGTTGCTCTTTGTGTATTTATCTCGCACGTCCTCCACCATTGTGACAGCGATAAGTGCATGGTTTTACCCAAAGCTGAACATTTTTCAACTCTCCCTGCTCTGAATAAAAGCCAACCAGGCAACATTCAGCATAAACGCCTCGCCACACTGCTGCCGTTTGTAGTGTAGCTTAAATTCGTGACGCTCCAATTGCAAAGAATTTGAAAAATGCGCTGGCTTCAGGAAAAGCACTTCGGTTAACATGGTCCCTCCTTTAATAAAGCGTTTGCAACAGCTGTAACAGAAAACATTAACATAACTGCATAGCTTTAGATAATGAGTCCATATATAAAGAGAGGCTCATTTCTTATAAAGCATTCCAAAAAAATCTCTCCTCCTACAAAAAGTCAGTCAATCAATCTCTGGAGCTAAATATCAGCACATGTAGGAACCATTTCGCTGGTTTCCAAAGTCTAAAAAATGTGCTTACTCTCAACAGCATCACTCTGAGACGTTTTGTCCTGATATCTCTCTCTGTGACACTTGGCACACACAAGCTCTGATCCTCTTCCTGCTCCCCAGAGGATGAACCGCTCCTCTAGCAGCAGCAACAGAAGGGACTGTACATCTTTAGCTCTTCTGCTGACATGAACATACTGTGGCTGTAATGAACACTGCAGCCTTTATGGGACACCAGCAGGACTTTCCACTGGTTCTCCAGGTTACTTTAGGTCATCAGGGTCACATGAGAATCTTTAAACAGAAAGCTATACCTCCGTTTTTTAACTGTGTGTGTGTGTGTGTGTGTGTGTGTGAGTGTGTGTGTGTGCTTACAAAAAGGAACCCCGAGAAGTTTCTGTTTTTCTACGCTCTGCTGTTTGGGAGGAGTCGGTGCTGCTGTTATCTGTGGTACAAACACTGCACCACACAAACACAGAACAACACAAACATGCATACGTGCACAGAGGCATGCCAGCACGCACGCTTGACCGCACACACACACGCACACACTGAACGGCATTACAATATCCCTAACGGGGGACTGTCCTGGAACCCTATCCAGGTGTGGACGTCCGTTTGTGGTCATTTTGCAAAAACATATATATATATATAATGCTTTTGAAGCATTCTTTCATAATATTACTGAAAATGTGTTTTTTATTTATCTTTTAAAGAAATTGCCAAGAGGGGGCTTGCATCCTTGAACGACGTGTGTCTATCCGAGAGGGGACCTCCATATACCGCAGTGAAACTGTCTGTCCCTACTCTCTCAACTAATGAGTGTTTCTTTACCACAAAGACTTTCTTTGGCTGCAAAGAGACAAAAACAGTGTTTAATAAACTACATAACAATTTTCTTTTTTTTACTTCAGCTTAATTTGGCAAGGAAATCTGCATGCTTGTTTGATTTGTTGATCCCTTTGCTTCAATTCAAGCCACGTCTTCCATCTGGGCCGATTGGGAGTCATAAACAAACATATAGTGTACAGAGGCGCGCGCGCACACACACACACACACACACACACACACACACACACACACACACACAACCACTTGACTTTGAAAGGATAAATCCAGGATTTTCCCCACTCTCTCTCTCTGTGTGTGTGTGTGTGTGTGTGTGTGTGTGTGTGTGAGTGTGCGTGCGTGCGTGCGTGCGTGTGTGTGTGTGTGAGCTGACCAAAGGTTGGATGATCATTCAAATTTAATTCAAAGGACTACGGAAAAAAATGAGTCTGCTCTGCTCATAGTAATGTTTGTTAGCAGAAGTTGTTAAAGTTCAGCAGAAAATTCTAAGTGTGACGCAGGAGACTGAAAATCTGCAGACAGATGTTCACGACTAAAACACCCAGGGCTGAAGGCGAGACCACTGAAGTCACATCCAAGACGAGACCAAGACACGTCTGAGTCAAGCAGCCAGGAGACAGAGGAAAGTCAGAGTCAAAACACCCACGAGACCGAGATAAGTTGGCGTCAAACCACCAACAAGACAAGTCTGAGGCCCAAAGTCTCTGAAAGCGATAATTGACAAGCCTCATTAGACGCGCATGCTTGATGCGCACTGCTGATATCAGAATTTAAATGCAAACACCACAGAACCAGCAGAATTTTAGGAAAAAGTAATAGGGTGACATGCAAGAAACAGTATACACACAAATTTTCTCTATTTTTTGCTCGTATCCATGAATTTAATTATTTTTTGTTAGTACAGATGTTTTCTTGTTTTTGCTTTTCTCTAGGTAAGAGAAAAGTTTACGAGTGGTCAGAGCACCAAGGTAAGAGCAAAACAGCTCGATTTTTACAGGCCACAAGTTTTTGTCCAACTCAAGGAAAAATAAGTTTTATATCTGAGAAACATTTTTAAAAAATGCATGAATAGCATTGAATCAAATTTAGATAATGATTCAGAGTAATTATAATGACTGAATTATTACATTTCAGGGCTAAAGGTATACTACTATACTTGCAGAATAGGGCTGGGTAAAAAAAATCAATTCATTAGTGCATTGCAATATGTTTTTTCCAAATTCAATATCGATTCATAAAATCCGGAAAACGATTATTTGCATTGTAATGACGCCTCGCTCCTGTGGGGGCAGTGTGTGCCACCAGAGTGTGGTTGACATGTTCAGAGGCCCCACTTAACCCCCAAACAACGTCTGTTATTTATTCATTAAAATGTTGACATTGGTGCGAGGTAGCAGTGTGTTAAAGTCAGCACCAACAACATTGAAAGCCGATACACGAAGACGATAGTATTTACGTCTTGTGTGAGCCTTGTGAGTCAGTGTTAAAACACTGCAACAATACGACGACGCAACCATTTGAGTCGACACCACGCAGATGTTTTGCAACCTGTTGCTAACGCTGAGGCTGTGGATCACACACAAATGCAGGTAGATAAATCCTGCATAAATGTTTATTACTTTTGTTGAGTTCAGCTCAGGCAAAAATGTGCACTTTTCTGTACTTAAAATTTATTTTAGTTTTAATTTTTGTTTAATAAATAATAATGTAATGGTAAAATAAGTTTTGGTGTCCGTTTGTTCTAAATCAATACAGATAATGCACACTTTATTGAACACATATCAGAAGGTATTCGAATGAATTATCTGGGTATTTCTGACATCAACACACATAACTGAATCAATATCGAAGCAACTGGATCAATATCGAATCAAATCGAAATCGAATCAAATGGTGATTATGAATGTTTGGTGCGTCTGGAGTTGACTTCTCTTATTTTTTCTCTTACCAGAACATTAAAAGAAATTTGAGAGAATATTGCTGCATGAGGCCTCTAGTCTCATATCACAATATCGATATAATGTCAATATATTGCTAAACTCTATTCAAAACACCCATAAATCTGAGACAGTCAAAATGGCCAGAAAACAGTCTGAGACGAGTCTGAGTCAAAGCATCAGTCAGACAACGATGAGTGAAAACCCACAAGGACAGAAGTCAGGGTCAAAACACACACAAGACAGAGTCAATTGGACAAGTCCCTCACGGTGAATGATATGGTTTAGTGTTTGTCAACTGACCTGCTGAACTGTCGACCTGTTGCAGGAAGAGCTGCGTTAATCTGATAATCTGATAAGCGACAACACGACCGCCGCGTTACCTTAGCCAAGCTGAGCTGGTCATGTCGCAGTCTTTGTTTGCTCTTCTGCAGCTTTCCAGGCATCATCTTCCCTGTCCGGAAGTCGAAACATCCCAGATCTACTTTGTTTCCAAGGTAACGGGACAACTGAGGCTTACTCCTGAACTTCTTCCCTGAGGGACTGAAGGAGAGAAACGAGAGGAAGGAAGGAGAAGAGTCAGACAGATAAGGATAATATGGTTACAGATTTGAACCCTTAGGGGCCGCTATTAATATTACACACTCATATTGCCCTGCGCAGAAAATGAGCTTTTCAAAATCAAGCATGAAAAAATATTAGACAATAATATTATTTTCTAATTTAACAGAGTTCTTTTTTTAACCAGCATCAGTCCTTATCAAAAATATCACATATTCATTAGTTTTCAGAATTGTTAACCCTTTACATGTCAGGTTTTTGTCATGATGCCACTATGTTTTAGATGAAAAAAAAACTTTTAAAAAAATATATATATATTTAATATAAAACATGCTCAGCAGATTTTTTTTTTATTATTATTATCACAGCCTGGGATATGTCAATGATTTGCAGCAATATTGAGTTTTATACTTGAGAAGTGTCAAATACACACACTCATAGTGCTCTGCACACAAAATGCACTTTCAAAATCAGGCTATAAAAAATATTATACATTCATATTATATTCTCCTTTAATTGGGTTAAATTGTTAAATAAATATGAAATATATTGAATATTAAATATTCATTGATTTTTCAGGATTTTAACCCTTTAAATGTCAGGTTTTTGTTATGATGTTTTAAGATGAAAAAAAAGAATTATTTTCAATATACTACATGATGGGGGGGGGGGGGGGTTGATCTCGAGGACGCTCCCAGGTATAAGGGGCTTGTCTTTCCATTATGGCTCCATAACACGCCTATGTGGCCTTGGATTGGAAATAATGACGGCTAGTGTGGTGGCTGCAATAGAAATACAGCTGCTGATGTTCTGAACATCCATCACCATGCTTCTTGGAATGTTATCACAGACGAAGAGTCGCACAATATCGCTCAATGGAAACACAGTTATCTCGAAATTGTGTTTTATTCATGTTTTATTTAATTGTATTTCAAAAATTGCTGAAGTTTTGCACAAATCTTAAATGGAAACCAGCCTACTGTCAACTGATTAGCTTAGCTTAGCACAAAGATGAGATTCAAGAAGAGACAGCCAGCCTGGCGCTGTATGACCATCGCAAAATGTATCTACAAGCATCTCTAAAGCTTACTAATTAACATATTCTACTCTCTCTCGTTCGTTCCATGCAAAAACCAAAGTGCAACCACACCAGTTTTTGGCTCTGAGCAGATGTCAGGCGTCCAGGGGGACACTCCAGGAAGTTCTCGCTCTGCTTGCCAACTTTAAACTCCCATGGGCGCCAGTTCAAACTTGGCGTCCACTGCGTTGACAACGGCTGAGCTATGACATCACATCTGACACCAGCGGGAACACTTCCTCATTCATCTGCTCCGCACTAACACACCAAAACTCTCAAACTGAGCCCTAAGCCTCTGACAGCCCTGAGACAGAGCGAGGGACGGACCAAATACCCTCACAAAGACAGAAACACAAGAGCAGACACACAGTCGCTCAGCTGTGTCTGACATGTAGGTCAGCAGCCACAAAGCAAAGATCAGACGCTCTGAGTGTGTGTGTGTGTGTGTGTGTGTGTGTGTGTGTGTGTGTGTGTGTTTGTATAATCAGAATTTGGTTAATTTTGGATGTCTGATTGGTTCCATCAGAACAAGCAGCCTGAAATGTACTTTTATGGGAAAACAAATATGCAGAGTATCAAATACATTTTGAAGGCAATGAGCAACTTAATAAGAAAAAGCTCAAAAATTTGAAAACGTAATCAGTAAAAATTTACGAGAAAGTCACCTGAAAATTATTTTAAAAATCAAAAATTTTTAGAAAGAGCTTAAATTTAAAAAAATTAAATAAAATTTCATATGTATTTGTTTCTTAATATCTAATAAACTAGTAATTCTCTCGTCACCTTTAACTATTTTTGCAGGATATTCTTGCCGAGTTATGTTTTCAGGAGAAATCAAACCAGTTTTGTCAGCTCTCAGGAGTTTTAAAGCTTGCTAAAGGCGTCTGAACGCAACACAACACAACCGATGTCCACCCAGGTTGTAAAGGGTTAACCTCGCTGTAGCTCTTTCATGCAGCTATATGCTGCTGACACTGAGGGAAATATTCAGACTATGTTTTCATGGCTGCTGACATCGTGTGAGTGCCAGCTGAAAAATAAAATGTGGCTTTGAATGAAGAGCTGCTGACAAATAACATGAGTGTAAGGACGGAGCTGTCGGAGGGCCCAGCAGGGTGGTGCTGCTCTTCCAGTAAAGCAGAGTCGCTGACTGGTTTCCTTACTGGAACTGATGAGTCACATTACAGAGCAAACTGAAAGTAAAGGCCAGTCTCAGCTCTCCTCTCCTACATGTGGACGCTTCAGGATGTGACGGCTGTTTTCTGACTCGGAGCTGTTGATGTGATCAAGCCATGCCTCCGCCGTCGCCGCTGATCAACAGGAAGCGAGCAGCCGGCGGCTCTGCAGCGTCACGGCCTCACCACAAAGCTGCTCTGGCAGTGACGCGGTTTCCTCTGCGATCTAACGCAGCAGCTGTTAGCGCAGAGACGGAACCGGAAGAAATGTAAAGCTGAGACTTGAGAGCGAATTTTGATCTGCTTTAGAGAACTGAAATATGATGGTTACTGAGGCAGAAAAGCACAGACGCACAGACGGTGGTTAACCCTTTAAAACCTGAGCAAACAACACAGAGATGTCTCACATAACTTCAGCTCTGTGTCGCACTCTGTGAGGAATCTTTGGAAAATAATCTGATTCTGCACACGCCAAAGCAGGGGTCGACCGATACGGGGCCGATACCAATTATTGGTATTTATTGAGACCGATAACCAATATTTGGAGCCTATATGCATTTACGATAAAAATGAAAAATCTTTCTGTCAATATTTAGAAATTTGAATAGAACAAACTCCAACACAAAACTTTGTTTAAATGCCTTTAGCAAATCAAAAATGAGGCTTTCTACATCACATGCAGCAAGTTCTCACTTTTTTTATAAAGTCAGGCGAACATTTAAATAAAAAAATGAATTAATAAAAATAGCTAAGTGCAATTTTCCTGTAAATTATGTTGCATCTGCATTGTACAGTTTTATGATTGTAAGTGTGGCAAAAGACTGCATTTTTGAGATGTGGTTGTAAAATTCACAAATAAAAAAAATAAAAAAATAAAGATTGAATGATATTAAATGCTAAAAACAATAAAAAAATTTAAAAAAATAAAAATGGCTTCCTGAGGTTTTGCAAACTAAAACTGCCTCCCATGCTTTCTCCTTGCACTTTTTAATGAAATTGTTTTATCGGCGATAATTAAAATAAAACAAAGCAAAACGGGCCACATGAGATTTCTGAGACCATGTTTTACCGCACGCTACTGATGAGAGTCAGAGGACAATGTACTCCTCTCAGGATACAGTCATTGTCAATATTTTCATTTATTTGTTTATTTTTGTTATTATTATTATTATTATTTATGTTGCCTTTTTCTTCTTCTTTTTATTTTATAACATCATAATTATTACTCTGACTGGTAATACTTTTTAACTCATGTATATACACAATGGATTTGTTTTGTAACACTGTGAGCCTAGTGTTCTGAAAATAATTTGTTTTAAAAAAAATATATATAAATAAAATGTCAATACAGGTAATCAGCAAATATTGGCTCCAATAATTGTCCGGGCCGATAATCTGTCGACCCCTGCGCCAAAGCTGTCTTTCATAAAGGCAATGTACAGTTTGCCTGCTGTTTAGAAAATAAAACTGGTAAAACAGCAGGACCGATCATTGTGTCCTAATTTGGGGGAGTGCATTCTTTAATTCGGCATTAATCACGTGCACTAAATGTAATACAATTTTAATTTTCTTTTCTGTTCCCCTCATTATGTTACCATAATATACCCATAATATACCATCAGGGGCAACAGCTAACAGTGACAGCAGGTTGACTCTGGTAAAGTTGAGCTCATTTTATTAAAGTTCCTCATAAATATTTTATTCTGCTGAAAAAGTCTCTTCATATTGGCACGTGACACTAACACTGCAGCAGCGTTTCATCACTATATACCAGTGAAAAGGTTTCTGTCATTAGATTTAAGTGATATACCATCAGTGAGTGGCATATGCTAACAGACTGGCAGCAGCATACCAGTGACCAGGGGCATTTTTGGGATTAGAGGAGACTCAGGGCTCAGCCTGTACTTCTTGGAACAAAAAAAAAAAGAAATAGCTGGGTTTTTTTAAGGAAAATATGCCTTCCAAATCCATATGTTTTTTTTTCTTTTAAATTTTTTGCTATTTTTTTCTTTACATTTTTCTTTACTTTTTTACTTTATTTGTTTTTTATTTGTTTTTTGTAATTTTTTTATTTGTTTGTTTAAAAAATTATGATTTTTGTTTGTTTGTTTGTTTGGGGCACTTCTTTTCTTTTACATTTTTTTCAGATTTTTTTTCTTTACTTTTTCAGGGGTTTTTTTATATTAATTTTATATTAACAGCCACTTAAGACTGCTCTTTAGATAAACAGAAATAGAGAGAGATAGATAGCTAGATAGATAGATAGAGACTTTGATGTAAATATAGATATAGACGTACCGTAGATCTGGGGCTATTTATAAAGCATTCAGGGCTGAAGTCTCAGACGTGCAGGCCTAATGAGGCCACTGCCAGTGATAAACCACTCAAAATTGGAATATCACACTACGAAAATGCAAATCATGAGCCACTTCTCAATTACAATTTCATTCATTTTTCAACCAGAAATAAGTGATGTAGGGAACCAGGCCTGGCCCGGAATCAACTATTAGTGAACAGCTTGTTGACAACCACCAAGCCACTGTGCAAACATCTACAGATATATAATTTAAATATTCAAAATGTAGAGTTGTTATTAAATATTAGCTAACACTGTGTTTGGCACCACAGAGCCCCCCTACAAACTGCTACTGCAACATGACAGATTGGAAGCTACATTGTAACTTCTCTGACACAAACTGTCATTTTGCACTTTCACATCAACTTTTCTGAGCTGCGCTTTGCTCGGAACTGACGATGACAGCCACAGATGGCAACAGGAAACTTCGGCTGACTTATCGATCACCGTTTCAGTGTGGGCGCGGACTGATCGGGGAATGATCGATGAGTGTGACGGAATACCTGTAGTAGTAGACGTCGCTCTTCCCAGCGCTCAGTCCGGACTTCCTGATCACTTCTTCTTTCTTCCAGCCGGGCGGCAGTGCGGGACAGTCCGTCCTCTTCCTCTCCATCCTCACACACCGATGTATCCTGCGATCAGGCTCCGATCAGATCGATCGATCACTCCGTAAACAGCAATAAGGAGCCTCCAGACAAACGGCGTGGTAGTAAAGCCAGCGGAGCAGCAGCCCGGGCGGACCGACGTCACAGAGGTTACGTTAACGGCGGCTCTCCCTCCCTCCGCCCCGGCTGTTTGTGCGGGTTATTTTGGGTTAAGTCCAAATAAAAAGTGTCCCGGGTCAGAGTGAGCGCTGGGAGGTCCCGGGGCCAACTCTTCGGTTCCGGACTCAGTTTAGTTTACCCCTAAAGAGGACCAAAGGCTCATCAGATCTGAAGTGAACTGGACCAACGGCAGGCTGTGACGTCTGCGATATCACACAGACACCCTGCACGCACTCACACACGCGCTCACACGCTCCCAGAGATCGTCTACTATGACAGATGACTCACTCAGTGGTGGTCCGAGAAAAACTAACCCAAATTCCAAGTTTAGGGGAGCGAAAGGTGTCGAGGATGATTTATTTATTTATTTATTTATTTATTTATTTATTTATTTATTTATTTATTTATTTATTTATTTATTTATTTATTTATTTATTTAATCTTGAGATTATAAGTTAAATAGTCTTGTCTTGTTCTTAAATTGATTCATACACAATTTGAACTATAAAAAGCAGAAAATTTAAACAAATTCAATTCAGGAAAAAATGTATTAACAATTGTATTATCGATATTGATTTGGGCTGATATTTAAATTATAAGACCATTAAATTGATCATTTATTTATAAATAGAAGTAATAGATTCATTAATATCTTGAGATTTATAATTTAAGCAGTCCTACCTTGTTTTAAATTGCTGTACATAAAATTTCAGATATAAAAACTAGATAATCAAAACACATTTAAGCCAGTCAAAATTTTTTTTTTTAATTAACCAATATTGAAAAGGTAAACTGTGAATTAATGTATATAGATAATAAATAAAATGCCCCACATAAACAGAGTACAACACTACAACATCTTGACTTAACAAAATTAATTCAGTCAAAATATTATTAAAATTGACCAGTATGGGGGAAAAAGTAGGCCTCAAATTTACTTATAGAAGAGAAAATATTAAAAATGGCCCACATAAACAAAGTACAAAAATTACTTTTAAATTTGGGCTTCTTTTAACTTGATACTTAGCAATTTCATGTCTTAACTTAGTTGGGTTTTGATGAAAAATGAAAAATTATAAAAATAAACAAAACAAAAAAAAAATACTCAAATGTTATTTTCAGTTGAGATCATAGGTTAAGTAGATCTATCTTGTTTTTATATTGCTTGGCCTAATTTTTTAAATATACAAATGGCCACATTAAGGCAAACTGTTATTCAGTCAAAATGTTATTGAAATGAACCAATGTTAAAAAAAATCTAACAATTTTCTCATAGAAAATATAAGAAAGTGTCCCACATAAACAGAGTATAACTACTTTACAAGAGTAGTATATTTTCATTTTAAATATACTTAACAGTTAGAGCTTGTATGTCTATAGGATTTTACAAACTGAAATATAAGATTGTGTCAATTGATAATTTATTGATGTAAAAAGAAGTATATAAGTTATAAATTAATTAATTCAGTGGATAGCAGCAATTTTGACTTTTCAGACAGCTGCAAACCAGTTTTGTAATGTGGTCCCAAAATACATGTAAGGTACACGTGCATGTATATTGTTGCTTTTTATAGGGAGGCTGCTCTGATGGGTGTAATTCCAGTGATAGTGTCTCGTGTGTTCTTGATGCATGAATATAAGACAGAGTGATCACTCCTCCTTTTTTTCACCTCATACTGCTCTGTTTCAATCTACGAGTGACGTCACAGGCTCTCGGTTAGTTAAAGGGGCCTGCAGCACTCATCAACACTGGAGGGAGTGACCTTGGGTGGCGGAAGTGGTCATCATGGCGGATGGTTTGAATTGTTGTGTGAGGCTTAAATTGATTAAATGGCTTTGACTTTGGATTGGGACTTCATGGTGATAGGAGTGGGTGTTTTGAGGGAACGCTTGGTAGTGACATCAACAGATGTCTGTATAGGTCTGGGTACTCTTGCAGTTCCTCACAAACTGTGACAGGAGCAAGGAAGGAAACAGATGGTGACAGCATCACCATGGAGTTTAATGAGACAGAGGGAAACTGCAGGGATGAGAGAGGAGCGGGAGGGAGTGGGAGGAGGTGCTGAGACTAGCCATGGCCATTGATTGATTCTCCATTGCACTTTTTGTATGTTCTGTGTTCTGTATATTCTATTTTTCATTTTATATTTTTATATTGCTTTTATATTTTATTCTATTTAAAAATTACTTTTTTCCCCTCTGTGTAAACAGTTTGACACCAAGTCAAATTTCTTGTATATGTAAGTGTACATTAAAACCCGATTCTGATTCTAATACTGATAACAGTGATGCTGTGAAGTGTTGAGACGAGAGGTGGAGGTGTGAAAGATGAGAGTGAAGGTTTTATGATCCAGAGGCAGCCCAGACGCCTGGACAATAATAACAATAATAATAATAATAATAATAGTAATTATTATTATTATTATTATTATTATAAAGAGCAGCAGGAAGAAATTAACAAAGTACACACAGCAGCACAACAAAAAAATGTAGAAAGTGGTTACAATTATACCAAAGATGATAAATGCAACATTTTAGGTCAAATCTAATCCTGAAAGGAGTGGCAAGAGAAAGATGCTACTGTACTGTAATCATAATAATAATAATAATAATAATAATAATAATAATAATAATAATAAACAATAGTGCCAAATTATGGCCAGACAAAGGAGAGAAACAATTACAAAACAACAATTTCTCAAGTTGAAATGCAGCAACCCATTTGTCAGAGAATATATTGCAATTGTACCTTTCTGCAACCCATATATATGTTACATTTGTACATGGAGTGGATACTTTGAAACTTTACCTTTCAACAATGCTGTGAACGGGTGGTTCCGTTTAAGCACAAAGATCATGTTTTGGCTAAAACTCTACTCAAAATAAAAGTAACTTTTCAAAAGCAAAATGTATCAAACGATGGAACAAAAAAGTGTGGCTCTTCATTTAACATGGAAAAGTGGGATTTTTACTCAGTGTCACTTAAAAGTTCCTGGATGGCTTTCCAGTTAACAAAATGATTCTCTCTTGGCTGACAGCAGTGTGTCACACCACAGCTCTGTGTCGTATTCTGTAAGGCATCTTTGGAAAATGATTTGATTCTGCACATGCCAAAGCTCTCTTTAAAAAATGAAAATCTAAAGTTTGCGTGCTGTTTGGAAAATAAAACTGGTTTGAGAACAAGACATATTATTGTTTTCTCATCCGGTAAATAGCATTCTTTAATTCGGTATGAGTCAGATACATGAAATATAATGCGTTTTAATGCAATTTCAATTTTATTTTCTGTTCCCCATATGATGTTTCCATACTATACCATGGGGGGCAATAGTTAACCTGTCACCTCTGTTGAAACTGAACATCCTTCGAAAGCTCTTGAAGATCGTAACGTTAAAAGTCCGTCATGTACGCTTGCTGTAAGAGCCGCGAGTGTCTCCGATGATAAATATTAACATACTTTATTGCCGGATATGTGGATGGTGTTTGGCCGTGACGTCTCTGGCGGAAGCCCTCTGTGATAAACTGATTCCAGACCAGCTAACTGAGTTAGCTTTGACGTTCCCCGGGAGTCTTGAATTTTCTACTTGAACTGTCAATGTAAACAAAGAGCTGGACACGAAATACAGATCACTGAAGGAAGAAGGAAACATTATGGAGTAAAAATGTAAGTGAATTATTATCATTTGATGTAGAATCTCGGGTCTGAGAGAAACATTCATATTCCTGTTTTAGCCTCGCAGCGCTGCTAAGTGAACTTTTGAGATTTTGTAAATAAAGTTAGCAAAGTTGTGGAGGTCTTATAAACATTTATATACACTAACGGTACATTTCCGTCACGTGAAACGATTAAAGTTATTGTTTCTATTTTCTGGTTTTAGTTTAGTCTTTTTCCGGTAACGTTATTGTTTGCTTTGCTTCTATCTTGGTCCTTTTTGAGGAAGCTAGCGTTAGCTAACGTTAGTTACTGGCTAGGCTAAAGCTAAGTTAGCAAACGAACGTTAGTAAGTTTTTCTAACATAAAAACAACATGAACTCGACACTGATACACAAACAAACGGGCCCAAATCACTTGATAACACACCGTGACCTACTCTGAGTGGCTGTCAGTTTATGGTTAGCTAGCATACCACTTTGTGTCTAAATTTCAATCCAAACATCCAAATAAATAATGCTAAAATCACAGAGATGCTTCTCGATGCTAATGCTAGCTGTATAGCTACACAGAAATCTGTTGCCCATCAGCCTGTCTGACCTGATCAGGAATGTCCCTTGTTGTAAGTTTTGATCACTCGGGGCTATAGATAAAGTCACCATATTGTGGCCCTATATATCTCCAATTTGCTTGTGTTTAGTTATGTTTATGTTATGCTTTATAAATGTTGCGTGTGGAAAAAACCCATGCATTTCGATTTTAAACACACCCCTTACAGGATTGCCTTTGTGATTTGTGTATAACATCAGAATGTCCTGATTGTTGTTTTTTTTCAGCATGGAGTCCCTGGTTGGTGAATTTCTGTCTCCTGAGTCAACGGTGACCTCCCTGCTGTCGAGCTCAGGTCACCTGAGGAGCAGCCTGCTGACTCCGAAACACAACACCACCTTCAGATACAGACACAAGGTTCACTCTGCTTCTATTGACTACAGTCAAAGACTGCTTCCCCCGTCAATATGTGTTCCCCCTTTCTAAACCATACCCAAAGCCTTAGTATTTTATGGTTTGATACTTGTGGTTTTATTACAAACCCAAGTGTGTTTTAGTACATTTTAATGATTTTATCACATTTTTTTTTTACTTGAGCAACTCACATAATTCTGTTCTAAATTATTTATATTTTGTATTGATCTATTCTGTATTTATATTTATATTTTTATTTGCTTATGTTTTTAATATTTCTTCCATTTCTCTCCACTCTTCCCTCTTTTTTTTAATGAAATGTTAATATTAGATATTTTATATCATATGCTGTATTATAGGCTATATTATTTTAGATAGTCTTTTTAACACTATAACTTTGAGTAATACACTAAAACAATGGTGAGCCATAGGAGCTACATAACTGATCCTTCCCCTGCCCCTCCTCAGTATGTGGAAGAAACCTTTTTATTTTATTTTATAAGCATATATGTTTTTCTTTAAATCAGGAAATCTTTGAGCAATTTTTTTTCTGAATCCTTTCTGTGCTTCAAGTTAAAATGACTCCAACTGCTTCAGAATTAAAACTCTCTGCAGGGACTCCTCCAGGATTCAGGTGTTGCTTTCTGATATCTATAGTGGCCCCTTAGGGTCAAAACACCACACCATTTCAGAAACACCTCAACTTGTTTTGTTTTGGGAAATGTTTTAGTTTTTTGGGAAATGCCATTTTGTTTTCTGTATGTACTGGTTGGGTTAATGTTGTAGTGTTTTGAGAAATGTTTGAGAAAATGTAGTGTTTTGACCCTCATGGCCACCGTAAATGTCAGGTATAAATTTCAAGACAAGCTGCTGGCTGGGCTTACAAAAATAAATCACCCATGTTTGTTGATCGACTGATTGCAGGACTATGACTCCGCCTCGGCGGCGCTGGATGCCTACATTGCAGACTTTGAGAGGAGTCGTCCGAACAGCGAGTCGTTAACAGGAGGGCTGGTTCTGCCGCACGGTCTTCCTTCCACTCCAAGCAGACCCCGAGTGAGCACACTCAGAAACAAAGATGGTAGGTCACCACATTCATTAAGTAGTTTCATGAAAATCTGTATCAGTTTCTATTTATATTATTGCCTTTATGTGCTTTTGTCTACCAGTTCTCAGGGAGCGTTTGACGGACAGGGAGCTGGACTTCCTGAACCTCCCCGTCAGCTCCCTTCATCACCGCAGCAACCGAGACAGACTCTCCATGACAACAGACGAGCTGCTGTCTATCCCCTACGACGGCTCGATGCCTATCACTCACACATCCGCCTTCATCCAAGGTTCAGAAACACACTCACACCTATACCTTCATCTGAAGTTTTTAACCCTTTGAAACCTGGATCAACATCAGTTTTTTTGTGCTGCGTTCAGATGCCTTTCACAAGCTTTTTGAAGGCCTAGCAAATTGTTTTGATTTCTTGAAATGACCAACTTGGCAAGAAATGTTCCAAAAGTTGCAAGAAATTAGTAAAAGGTCACAAGAAAACTACATAAACATTTTTTTAAAAGGAAAGATAATTTTAAAAAAATCAAAAAATAATAATAATAAAAATGTCCCAAAAAATAATTCTGATTATGATAATATTATATTTCAAATTATGCTACAGAAAAGAACTTTTTTAATAATTATTTGCTAACTTTTGGGCCATTTCTTGTCAAGTTGCTCCCCATGTTTTAGAAC
The DNA here is from genome assembly GCF_008729295.1 of Plectropomus leopardus. Taxonomy (NCBI): domain Eukaryota; kingdom Metazoa; phylum Chordata; class Actinopteri; order Perciformes; family Serranidae; genus Plectropomus; species Plectropomus leopardus. The sequence continues at coordinate 2,904,489 of NC_056482.1, read as the reverse complement.
AAAATCAAACAACTTAGCTCAGGCTTCAAAGGGTTAAACATGTCACACCCGCCTCCGCCTTCATCAAATGTCTTTAAATACATCGGCCATATCTTCCCCTCAGTCCCCAGGCCTTATGTCAGTCTGTGTGTCTCAATTCTTGACTCGTCCCATCTGCTCATCCAGGCCTCCTGTCTCAGTCTGGAGCCTCCCAGCGCTGCACCTCCTCATCTAGACCAGCACCCAGAACCTGGGACAGACTCAGCAGCAGCCTTCCTGCCCCCCGACTGAACCACCACCACTCTCATCCAACCAGGACGCACAGGAGCTCCCGGTTCATGCTGTTTGCTCTTCTTTGTCTCATGATCTTTGCTCTATTCTTTAGAAAGTCTACATCATATTTTACATTTTATGACTATCTCTTCTTCTCCAGGTGCAGAGAAAGACCCGAGGCAGCCGTGTTGAATCCAGATATTGACATCCCCTCAGTCAGCTGCTACAGGGTGACTATACATTTTTATCAGTCAGTACATGTTCATGCACAGTTTAGTGGAGCTGCAGTTACAGCTCGATTAGGCCATTTAATTCGACTACTGTCCCTGTCCCAGTATACAAGCAGCAGGGGAGAATCCATCTATTGTTGGAAGGAATGGAATCACAATCATAACTGTTTATTTACAATAACTTTGGGGTATTACGTGATTAGTTTAAGCCATGTTCAAATATCTATATCAGGTTAAAAGTAGCCTTTGTTATATTTAGGATATTTTTGCCGTTTTAGCTTGCTGTGAAACAGCCCTTACTGATCAGAACTTGACATCGTTACATCAAAAACACAATATTTCAACTTTTTCTAACATCATGGAAACAAACTGAGTGTTTTTGGATCTGACTCTGAGTCAGATGGTAGTGAAAGTCTCTGTTCCCTCTTTCTGTCCACAGCAGTCTGCACACAGAGCAGCAGGGTCAGAGTGGGCCGAGCCGTCTTCGTCCCTCCACCTCCCTCACTGGCTCACCAGTAACAAGACTGACATGGACTGTTCTGGAATCACCAGCGTGCCGGACCTGAAGTACCCAGCCTGGATACAACGCTGTGATCTCAGCCAGCTGCCGCTGCCAGCAGAGTCTGAGCTGTGGGATGACCACGGTATTAAACCTGCCTGCACAGCACAAACACTGCCAGATTCCACGGTTTAATTTCCTCCATGACACATATCACATGTATATTGCACCGAAAACACCCAGCAGCAGCCGAGATCAGCTCACTGCAATAATTAAATTTTTCTGTGGCAGGGAGGTGTGTTAATGTGTTTCAGGCAGGAGGAAGTTCATAGGTCAGCATGTTGCAGGTCAAGTCACAGGACTCAGCTGCTGGTGCTCTCTGGCTGCAATTTTCTGCTAAAAGTGAAACGATGCCCAATTTTTAATTTGGCTGCATTTTGCTGCAGAATCAAACAGACACAGCTTAGAGTAGCAGCTGCAGTTTTTTGCAGTTATTGCATGGCAGCTCACTGCAGGCTGGTCCTCACCGCTGCTTAGCGTGTTCTCTACAATGTTCCTTCTTTAGTCTCTCCAACACACTTCATTCAAAGTCCACAGAAACAAAACTTACCACCATCTTTCTACCCAGTTATTCAGATCCAGATGTTGACATGAGTCTGGATATTTTTGGGTTCTTTGAAGCTTGTTTGAAAAACATTTTGAACTGTTTAGGGCTGAAATGAAAAGCTGCTTTTGTCTCCTGATTGAAATTAAGAATGTATTTTTTTAATTACTGTGAATTGTGGGTAGTAAATTATCTTTTCTTTTTTTAGCTTTATTTTAGTTGAGTAAACAAAGTCAATAATGTTCAAAAAATGGTTAACAGACAAATAAGAATAAATATATAGATATGCATAATAACAAACTATTTTGTTATATATATTTTATTCACATTTATGATTGATATGATGATATAATAAGTTGTCATTTTAAACCAGTTTTGCTACCCTTATCATTAAAAGTAAATTTGATTCTTTCCTTTCGATTTCTTCTGGTATTTTCCCTAAAAGTAAACACAGTGTGTTTTTGGTATGAAGGTGCCAAAGATTTTAGTGATTTCATTTATTGAATTTTCCCACAATCTGTTTATGACATTACATGTCTGTAAAGTAAATTCATCTTCTTAACTGCATATGAGCTGTGCTAGAATAGAAAGTCCTGACAGGTGTAACAAGAAATAAGGACAAAGGGCTCAACTAACAGTCTAATGCAAGTATAAAATCATCATTAAAAACAGTTTGTTTTCTCCACAAACCATAATATTACCTAGATAAATTGATAAAAGAGTCTGATGTTGAATATTACTCAGCTTCAACAAGTTATTCTGTGTTTCTCTGTCAGCTCCCAGACACAGAGCTCCGTCCTGGGTGGCAGAGCTGGAGGACGATGATCCTGACCAAACCCCTTCACAGGTGAGAGAAGCCAATCAAACTGCTTTGGAGCTTTGAGTGTGATCAGCCAGCAGCTCATGCTGTCTGATGAACTCTATCTGAGCTGAAAAAGGATGGCAGAATGGTCCTGAGACCAGAAAATGGGTTTTACAGTTTTCTGATTCAGAAAAAGAGGAGCAAGTATTCAAATATAGTGTACACTTTAGCTGATATTGATTTTTTTAGGACTTTTTTATTTCAAATAAATCTAAAATGCTACCTTTTCACATTGTATGTCCCTCACCTGTGCTGAAATTAAAAACACAAGTCCCTCCTCAGCGCTTACATTTTTCTAAACTGCATGACCCCTTTTGCAGCAATCCTTCCTCCCTCATAAGTGATGAACCGTCCATATCCGTAAACACAGAGGGAGGCCAGCGCCTCCATGAGGAGCACACGCAAAACACCTAGTCTAGTTAAAGTTTGCCTAAGGTGTTTACATGAAGGAATAGCTCAACTTCCAATCAGATTATCTGGGTGTGTTAGTCAGATTTCAGTCAGACTAACATGTTAACAAGTCTAGTTTTAGTTGGACTCACACAGTATTTCGAAATTTTTCGAATGCATAAATGTACTGACTGAAATGACAAGGAAGTACGTTTGAGACAATTATTTTGCCACGCATACTTTTCCCAGGGTCAAGAATGATCTTTCAATGTTTGTCCAGATATTAAAGAGACTATCTGTGTGTGTGTGTGTGTGTGTGTGTGTGTGTGCGTGCGTGCATGTGTGCATGTGTTTGTTTGTTATCAGGTTGACAGCTGGCAGACTGTCAGAGATCTGAGGCTTCAGTTTGCTGAACAGATTTCTCTCCTCGCTGCAGAGAGGAACAGCTCTGACGTCATGGAAACTCCGCTCAGAGGTAAAAAGACACACTGTTGTTAAACTACATGAAATGGGTTTTATAGACCCATAATTATGTTTATGTTTTCCTCCTGACAGACAACAGGATTGAGTCTCTGATCCAGAAGGCGGATCAGGTGTTGAACCGTCTGTCTCAAAGTTATGGAGGAGCAGACAGTGCTGCACCTTCAGGTGAGACCAGGACTCAACACAAAGATGAGAATTCTCAGTTTCCCCTCCTGTAGTTGTAAACAGCAAAGCTAATGTTCATGATACAAAGACACAGGTGGCACTAAATGAGCACACACTCAGCTCAGACAGCATAAATCACAAACAGGTTGCTAGAAAGGTTTGCTTGTAGTTTGTTCTCCATCCCATCTCCACCTAATGTGTCTGTTTGCAGCAGTAACATTTTCTGAAAAGCTGCTTGTTGCTGAAGAAGCTGTCAGTCCAGTGAGCACTGAGGAGCTGCTGCGCTGCTCTTCCTCTCACTGTTGTCCATTCTTTAGGTAAGACTTACTTACACCCCCTCCATTCTCAATTCTGATGTACTACGACTAAACACTCTGAATGATATGTGATGGAATTAAACCTGCAGGGACTCAGCAGCAGCGGCCACAGGTGGGGGGGCCACAGAGACCCTCACTGACAGAAGAGCTCAGGTAAAACACTTACCTAGTAACACACTCCTGCCGACATGCCCCAAAGACACACAAAGTCCCACTCTCTCCACTTCCTTGTGTCAAACTAGCTTGTTGTATTATTTACATCTAGTGCCACCTCCTTAGCAGTGCCCAAATTTGATGCCTGTTAAGCTTAGGGTGGTTTATTTTCTGCGGTTGAAAAGGTCCACACATCACCACCTCTAGGAGAGCTTGACATTTTTTCTCTTTTCCAGACTTTAAATAAAGCTGCAGGGCCATGGTTAGCCTGTGCAGTAGCATAATCCATGTTTTGTGTACAATTTTGTGTTCAGATATACAAACAGTGGATCATTAAATGGAGACCTCAGCTGGGTGTTAAATGTAGTCAGGCTGACCTGCAGGCATGAAGCTTTGATCATTGCCACGGTAATCAATGTCCAAATCATTATTCATGTCCTCCATTTTTCATACAACTATCCCAAAAATCTCGAGTAGCCCATAAATTAAGAAAAAGGAATCCAACTAGTTTATCAGGCATCAAAATTAATTATATCAAGAACCTTTAAAATTAGTAATGCCAAGTTTTGTGACTCTTAGCAGTTTGACCACCTTTGACAGATGCGGTGGCAAATTGTTGAAAAAGGCAAACTTCAAGTTTTACAAAGATGGCCCCAAAAACTTGAGAGTCAGATATGCCAACAGAAAACTACCAAATCACAAATCTACAAACAGTTTGGCACATCACATGGAAACTGGAATAGCTCAGCCGTGTTGTAAGTTTTTTCTAGATATTATGGTTAATACTACTGCAACCTGCAAGCTAACAAAGCGGCAAATTGCCACATTACTTTTGGTGCAACCCATGGATGTATTAAGAACATCTGGATACAGCAGGGAGCTTCCGCCAATGGAGCAACTGACCTCTAGTTTAGCACTTCACTAGCTTGAATGGTGGTCTAAAAAATGCAATTTTGCGTCTCTTTTAGACTTTGCAAATGTTATCGAACTGGATGGCTTAAATCTAGATAGCGTTACAAGTCATTTCGTTGGAGTTTTGACGCTCACTGAAAATTATTAACTGATTTACAGACGCCTCTTTCTCAATGTAAGTCAATGGGAAAAGTTCTTTCTGGGCCCGTGGACATCACGTACTGACCCGGACGGTGTAATTCTACTTTTGGCCACTGTGTAAATTTTGCTTTAGAGCCTGGAGCACTTTGTGGTGGGCTTGGTGCAAACATTGCTAGATGCTGTTTCAAAGCCCGTCTTCTCATCTCTCAAGCCACCTGCTGTCCCTGCTGGTGCATGGAGCACAGAGGTTCTTGTGCCAGTGCTGATTGCAATCTCTTTTCTGGAATGAGGCCTCTGCAAAGAAAGAAACATGTCTCACACAAACTGTGTTGCTGATCTTTCTCCAAGATCCTGTGTAATACTTATACACAACCGTCATTTTCTTTAAATTTTATTTGAAAACAAACCACACATGAGAATAGCACCTGTTGCCCTCTTACATCATGCCAGAGTCGCATCTAGCAAGTGGCCTCTTCTCCGAGTCCACAGCTGGCGCAACATTGATGCAACACAAAAGACAAACATCGGCCACTGCCATCAGTGTCATCTTATTTTTAGATGGGTCAGTGGCAGTAAACAAGGGGAATATCGACTGATATCAAGGTTCAGCTAATGAAATGGTGCTCCACTACTCAGTAATCCCCTGACAGCGCCCCCTTCTGTCTGCTGTTACAGGCTTGGAGATCAGATGGAGACGGAGTCCTTAAGCAGCCTGGTCCAGTGGAGGCTCTGAAACAGATGCTGTTCAGACTGCAGGCGGTGGAGGCAGAGATACAGAGACGACAGCAGGCATCAGCAGCTCCAAAACTTGACGGGCTGCAGACAGAGGAGGCTGCAGTCGCACAGGTCTGAACCAGCACTGCTCACCAGCCTTAGTACAAGTGTGCTCACTAAGCGCTAATGGAAAAATATAGCTTGTGTTTGAGATTAAACACACTCTGAATATGGCTTATTTCATGCGTTCATCATTCACACAGAGTTGTTGAACACACATTGAAACTCTGCTGTCAACATTCACCTGTGCTGTGAGAAATGAACCTATCTCTGTGTTATGGCGGGAAGGTTTAAGAGCCTCAGGTCAAACAGAGTTGTGTTTGTGTTGCAGAGGCCTGAGGGTGAGGCAGAGCTGGAGAGTTTTCCTGCTGGACCGTCACTACAGAGGTAACTGACACTGAACACATCACACATTGGGATTAACATCAGAGAGAGTTTCTGTGATGTTGTCACTTCTAAATATATCTCGACATATTTCAAACGGATTAGCACCAAACTTCTGTATAGCCTCCGCTATATTTTGTTGTGTTCCAGCTGCACTGATAAACTAAGGCCACGCTTAGATAATTATGGCCTACTAAAAACAGAGAAATTGTTCCTTTGAGTTTTAAAAAAAAGTTTGCATTCAGATGATAACATTGTGAAAATGATCCTCATGTACATGGATCCGCATAAACAACTAAAAATGCTGTAGTATGCATGCCAGGCCAGTAGTTGGCGGTGTAACTTTGAAATGACACATCAAAGAAGAACATGCACCATGCACCTGCACATAAAGGCATTCTTCTACAGAGCAGCGAGTATAAAAGAACAAGATGATTGCAAACGCACGCACGAGAACTGAGAACGGCCCCTTAGATGGTGAACACGATAAAAATGATTCCAGCTAAACATCAGCCTTCTACCATCGTTGTGAGCATATTAGCATGCGGATGTTAAGCTTGACTTAACTGTTCTGCCTTTGTGCAACCTCACAAAGTCACTAGCATGGCTGTAGACTGGAGTTAAGAATTATATTCAATGAATGTTTCAATCCTCAGAGCTCTGCATCACCTGAGCCGTCTGAAGGTGCTGGTGGAAGAACCTAAAGAGAAACACAAAGAGGAAGAAGAGGAGAAGGACGAAGACGAAGGACGCTACTCCTCCTCTTCTACTGACGGACTTACCTGCGCTCAGCAGAAACCCTCTTGAAGCTAAAGGCCTGTTAACCAGAGCAAAGAGACATCCTGTCAGCGCTGCCATCGGTCAGTGTCCTCACTGTCCCCTTGTTTCTGTTTCCTGTCACATCCAGCAGAAACAGAAAACAGCTCGGGTTGAAGTCTACTCTAGAGCTATATTTTAGATGAAAAGGTGCAATTCGTCTAAACACCAACAGAGAAGTGTGTGTTGAAGTCGTGAAGTGTTCCATTGAAGGAAGCTGTGAAACTGAACACAGTTTTTATCCACCAGATGAGAGACCGAAATCAGCTTTTTGAAACCTGAGCAAATTGGCTTGAATCATTTCAAAAACAAGGGTTAGAGCAGTAGAGCAGTATCCTAAGTTTCAAACGGTACCCAGCTCTCCTAAGTGCTGGCATGCAAATGAGCTATAATTAGCACAATACTATTTAGCATTAAGCCCAAAGCAGTGTTGGAAGCCAGTTCAGATAAATCTTACAAAGTCCAGTTTAGCCTGATGGATGTTGAACCCAGCGTTACAATGGAGTCTGAGAGCTGCTAAACGCTGACTGTGCAGAGGATTAGGCTGCGTTCACATTGTGGGGGACTTTCTAATTTGTAGTCAGATTTTTTTGAAAGCTTAGTTATGTATAATTTGGAGCTTAATAACACAGAAAAAGTGCCTGGAAAAAACTAACACGGGCGCCTCATGTCAGCCAAAATCTGTGGTTCAAAATTAGTACACCTAAAAAGAATAGGCTGAATTGAATATGGCAGTATTGTTAGTGCTCTTTTTTACTGTTGTATAATTTACAGTCAGTAAACATGTGAATCTTTTCCATCTCTACCATCCATCCAATAGGATGCGAACGCAGCATAAACGCTCTTTTAGCTCCATCCTCTGGACAAACCTCAACATGACAACATCTCACATTTGTTTGCTTACAGACTTTCAGTTTTGTCCTTCTTCATAAATTTACTTCATATGCTTGGAGGGAAAACATAAAATCACATTTTTTGATCCAGCAGTATTTTTATTCACTCTTTGTCTTTCAGCTGATGAAGACAGACTGTCAATGTTTTCTCTCTTTCCTCATAGTGGGAACCATTCAAGTGCCAACTCAGCGTTCATGCAGACAGCTGAGCAGAACATGAACAGATATTTATTTTGTAACAGATCTGTGTTCAATTATTAACACAATGTGTTTGTTTCTATGTAGCAGTTTTGTGTCCAGCTGCTCTGAGATGATTTGTCCTCAAACAGTTCATATTAAAACAGCTCTTTAGTTTATACCTTCATGGAGTCAGCTCATTTTTAATTTTATTTTCCGATCTTTTAGACATTAACAGGAATTGGACCTCTTTAACAGATTCCCTTTAAACTAGTGTCTTTAAAAACATTCCAAAACAAAAGGATGAGTTTTTTCTTTTTGAAGTGAGGGGAAATATTTGTCATTTTAGGGAAGCGAAAGAGGACAGGCATCTCCTGTCAGTGTGGTTATGACTCGACATAGACTCGACTCAGATTCACCAACGACTCGTGACTTCACTTGGACGTGAGCGTTTTGACTTGATAATATTTGAAACCCCCAAAGTATAAAGTATGTTACTTTACTAAGTGCCACGAATCAATTAATTCCCCATTCATTTCCCAAATTAACCATACAGGGGCATCTCAAAAACATTTGTGAAGAAAGTTCATTTTTCTTCAAAATTTGATTCAAAAAGGTTAACTTTCATATGTTGTATATTTATTACACTTAAATTTAAATATTAGACCAAGATTATGGCTTATAGCTCATGATAATCAGAAATCTAGTGTCTCAAATTATTACAATATTGCCTAAGAGTATTCAAAAATGATTTACAGAAGAGAAATGTCCTACTTCTGAAAAGTGTTTTTTTTTTATTTACTCAATATTATACTTAATACTACTTGACCTTTAGCTCATCTGTATTTTTGGGTCGGATGTTTCTAATATTTTGAAATATGTTTTGATTTTTTTGGATTTTTTTTTTTACATTTTTTAGCTAAAGGCTATGATTATCAATACTAAATAGGAAAAATGTCTAAAACATTTTAGTTTATGTATTGTGTCTAGAATATATTAAATTTTCACTTTCTTAAATAACTGATGGAAAATATTGAAATTTTTCCACAATATTCAAATTTTTTGAGATGCACCTATAATGTTTGTTTCCAGTAAGTCGAGTCCAATAAGACAGTATACGATAAAGTTTCAGAAAAGAACTGAGAAGTTAAGTTTCTGAGTGCCAGTTAGAGAAATTATGCCAGAGACAGTTTTCTTCACGTACAGAAACTATACGGTGACCAAAAAGCAAATTGCAATATGCAAAACGTGCAGTTTGAAAATTACAGAACACCCAAAAACTTCCAACAAAGTTGTTTAATGGATAAATACACCTTTTAAAAAGCATCCATTATATTTGTGAATGTAATATATATCATGACCCTGCTATAAAAGTGGTTTTCTGTTTGGTAAAGAGCACATCATCAATTGTTTCGGATTTGAAACTCAAAGTTTAGGACTTGACTTTGGACTCGTAAAACAATGACTTGGTCCCACCTCTGCCAACTTGTAATTTTGTTATGTAACAGTGGAATTGCTGCTCGGCCTTAAGTTTTTACTTTGCCTTGTGGGGTCAAAGAGGTCCTGATTTAAATCTACCATTTTTTATGTAGACAAAAGTCTTAAACATTGATCAGCAAAAACTTTTAAACCGCTAACAGACCACAAAAACTGCTTAGGAATGGCCTCATGAACATGACAAAGAGCTCAAGGTATCAACCTGGCCTCTAAAATCTCCAGATCCCCAATACCAAATACCACAGGACACCTGGAGGTCCTACGTCCATGCCTCAACAGGTCAGAGCCAATCCGATTATAATCTAGGGGGAATTCGGAGGCCAGTTTAAAACTTCAAAATTGACATGTTTCCTTTAGACATACATTTTATATTCACAATTTCAATTTGTGCAATTGATGTTTAAGAGAAGCCCACATAGTGTTATTCAACTCATCATTGAACAAAAGAAGCCAAGATTCCTAAATATTAAATGTTTTTACATTTAGGAATCTTGGCTTCTTTTGTTCAATGAAAGGTGCTCAACATAGAGGTAAGCTATCAAAAGAAAGTTTTACGATAAAATCAAAACTCTGATCTTGTACCTGTGCTAGTATAAAAAAATATTTAAATTCTTTTAATTACCAAAAGAAAACATTTTAAAATGTGATAATCAGCTGGTGTCACTTCAGCCTCTCATTCACATTCAGTCACGCCCAGACATTAATCATCCCGTCACTCCCTGCTGACATCACCATCTCCCCCTCACGGTCGAATGTGACGCTCTGCACAACATCGCTGTGCCCCAGCAGGCTGCTCACCACACCAGAATCGATTTCCACCATTCTGACCAGACCGTCGGAGCAGGCAACAGCCAGCGTCTTCCCTGATGGGCTGAACGTCACCTGGTTGGCGGCCAGTGGTCCGGCATCTACCGTAGCCAGAGCCAGTGCAGGATTCCTGTAGTCCCACAGGCTGATGATGCCATGGGTGTCACAGGAGGCCAGGGCGGTGCCTGCCGGGCTGAAGGTGGCATGGTTACAGGGGTGCTGGTGTCCATGGAAGGTCGTGGTGCAGACTCCCAGTCTGGTGTCCCACATGGCAAGGGTTTTGTCAGCAGAGCAGGTGAGAAGGAAGTTGGAGAGGGGCAGGAAGCAGACGCTGTTGACGGAGGCGGTGTGGCGACGTAGTGTGTGCCTGCAGCGCTGGCTGTTCAGGTCCCACAGCTTGGCGGTTCTGTCAGCAGAGCAGGACGCCAGGAAATGACCGCACGAGTGAAAGGAGCAGCCCCAGGTGGGCTGGCTGTGACCGGACAGCACCAACACGCAGCAACCACGAGAGAAATCCCAGAGCCGCACCTGCAGGATGGCCAATCAGACAGTTAACCACAGAAGAAGATCAAGAGAACCGAAAAGCAACTGTACGCTACTGCTGTCGTGTATCGTAGTGTAACAAAGATGAACTCACCGTAGAGTCTCCACTGGTTGTTGCCAGTTTTGCTCCGTCAGGGTGAAAGCAGCAGCCAGACAGCCAATCAGAGTGACCCTCACCTGTCAGCACCATCTCACCTACCTGACAACGCACATTACATGACATTACATCTCAGTACATCAGCTAATCAGAGCAAACCTCACCCATCAGCAATATTACATGATTTAATTGACCCCTGTTTTATGCCTCCGTGCCTGTGGCCAGACGCAATATGTTTTTGGGTTGTCCATTTGTCTCATTCTCCTGAACACAATATCTTAAGAATGCCTCAAGACAAGCTCTTCAAATTTGGCACAAACATCCACTTGGACAATGATGAGCAATTTTTTGGTCATAGGTCAACGTCAGTGTGACCTTGCATCCACCTCATTCTTATCTGTGCAATATCTCAAGACGTCATTGAGGGACTTTCCTCAGATTTGGCACAAACGTCAACTTGGACTCAAAGCTGACGACGAGTAGAAAATGAAGATCTGACTGTAATGACTTTCAGAAGACTGTGTGAAGGTGGCAATTGTATGTGGCATTTTACATCCCTTGGTACTGTTTTTTGTATCCCACAGATTTTACAGAAATAGACATGGAAAAACACACATTCACTCTGCCAGAGTAAGATGAAAAGATGGATTTGAATGTCAACATAAACAGCATAAAGACAGCATATAGACCGAAAGTCAGCCAGGCAGTGAAACAAGACTAAAGCTGTTGCTCACACAGTGTATCTTGTCTGTTTAACCTGTGTACCAAGTGAAATGTCTGTCTCATCCACATGAATGCAATATCTAAAGCGAGCATTGAGGGAATTTCCCCGAATTTGGCACAAATGTCAACTCGGGACTCGAGAATGAACTGATTAGATTTTGGTTGTCAAAGGTCAAGGTTACTGTGACTTAACATCTGTCTTATTCTCATGAATGTAATATCTCAAGAACACCCAGATGACCTTCTTCAAATTTGGTACAAATGTCCATTTGGACTCAAAAATAAACTTATTAGAATTGTGTGGTTGAAGGTCAAAGGTAAATGCAAAACATGTTTTTTTTAACTCAAGAATTCATATATTAGTTAAGATGTCTATCTTATATGTCACCCAATTTACTTTCATCTCATTGTATGTCTCATCTCATACAATATGTCGTCATCCCATGTCACATGTCACATGTCACATGTCAACCCATTTTATCTCATTTATTGTCCGGCCTCATCCATCTCAGAAATTAACTCTCACCTTCTCTCCGTTGGCGTGCAGCATCCACAGCCTCCAGCTGCGGTCGTCACTGGCTGAAGCGAGGATCAGATTTTGTGGGTGGAGGTGGATGCAGCTGATGGGAAGTTTATGGGCTCTGATGGAGTAGGACAGGCTGAAGGAGCTGGGGCTTTTATATTTTTGACATTTCACCTGATCCGTTTGAGGGTTCACCAGCCTGCAGACAGGAAACTCTGTGTCCTTTGGGTGTCTGCTGCTGCTTTTTGCTGATGATGCATCAGTGCTCTCGCTCCTTTTGATGCTTGTCTCTCTCTTCATTTGGGAGTTTTCTTGAGTTAGTCTTGCATCTGTGGTGTTTTGAGCTCTTTCTTTCTCTAAACTGATAAGCATTTTGTGTCTCAGAGCTGCTTGATATTTGTCCTCCAGCTGTCTCAGTGCTGGCTCGTAGGACTCCAGATGTTTCTTGAGCTGTTTGAAGTCCTCGATCAGCCGGTTTTTGTCCTCAGCCACTCGTCTGTACTGCAGCCGATGGAAATCCCTCTCCCTCTGCATCCTCACCAGGCTCTCCCCTGCTACCAGCACCTCCTGCCCCAGCTGCTCTGTCTCTCTGCGGACTGTCTCCAGCTCACTATGGAGGAGCTGTCTGTGTGTGAGAGCATCAGGAATGAACAGGACGCCCGTCGCTGCCATCTTCAGAGTCTCAGTGAGGCGTTTCTGCGCTGAGCTGAACCACTCTGCCTCAAAGCTGCTCAGAGTCCGGCTCAGACCGACCCTACGCAGGAAGTTCCTCAGGAAGTCGTCCACTGCCTCAGGGATTCTGGGGATGATTTGTTGTTTGGATGGTCTAGGTGATCTCCAGGAGGCAGAAAAGGAGGCAGCCTCCCTCATCACCTCCTCAGAGTTGTCCTCAACACTCCTCCTCTCCTCCTCTGAGGAAACCTCCCTCATCACCTCCTCTGCTCTTTCTTTTCGTCTAGCTGACATGTTATCTCCCAGTCTCTGAGAGTCTTGTTTACCGTTACTATGGTAACTGTGTGCATGGCAGTTGAGTTCTTTCTTCACTGTGTTGTTTACCCTGTTACCATAGCGACTCTGCTTTGTTTTTATTTTTTCTCATCTGAAATCTGTTTTGTAGGGAATTTTTGTACTTTTACTTTCAATACTATACTTCAATACATTTAATATAATAAAATTGCAAATTGCTTTTGCTTTTGATTCTTATATACATATATATATTATATATATATATATATATATATATATATATATATATATATATATATATATATATATATATATATATATATATATATGTGTGTGTGTGTATTAATAATGTAATAAAAGCATATAACCCACACTATTCACAGAATCTGGAAATGAATAGTAAATTTTGCATGTTGCATACAACATTAAGATAAAGCTGGGACATTCTTCTAAACTTTTTGACTTTTTGACTTTCTGTCCAAACTGTGTGATCAAACTGCGCATTTTAAAGTGGCCTTTTATTGTGACCATTTTTGTTTTTTGTTATTTTGCCTTTATTTGACAGAACAAAATGCTTGGGTGAAAGGGGGAGAGAGAGGGGATATCCAAAGGCACACCTGTGTAGTAATGATGCTGTTTAGTGCACTAGAATAATCTCTTAAAGGGCTCTGATGCTGTTTAATCGAGGCCCCTGACTGCAGACCAGAGACCGCAATGTGGGCGGAGTCAAACGTTTGACTATATATATCTCTATTTAACTATGCTATATTGTGATTATACATGTGAGAATTAATTGCATGAGCTCACATACTTTTAAAACTAATGTCTTAATACATACGCAAGGGTGTACAGTCAAACAGTGTTAGTTCACGTGCAATCTATTCTAACTAGCTATTCTAACATCGTAATTATACATGTTGGGCACGTGTTTGTGTGCACTCGCTTGTTCACACCAAGGCACTAATAATGCAGTACATGTGGTGGTATATTCACTATAACGATACATAATACTAAGTTATTTAAAGAGTCTGAGTACAAGAATGAAATTGAATGCACATTCGTTATTGTATGGCTTTTTAATCATCATACCTATCATGTTTATGCTTTGTTATGTATAGAGACACATTACATTTTTGATTTGTGGTCTACATAGTTAGGATCATATCTCTCACGTAAACACATGGTCAGTATCCGGTAGAATCGTAGAATGTCATTTACTCATATCAGGTCTTGCCAAGTTATCACCTATAACACAGGCAACAGTCCACGCCCTTGCAGCTGTGTGCTCCATTTACCTTGAAAAAGCCAAGGAACTGTATAAATGCGGACCAGAGTACGGCTGGAGGTTAGTTGGAAACATGAGGAGAGTGTTAATATAATTGACATAAAAGTTTGCAACCCCTGATGCATGTGAATTTCTTAAATTACTTGTTAATCACTTCTTCTTACTATTTTGTCTCATCAGTGAAAAGGAACTGAACTGACTGCTCATTACCTGAGCAAGAATTTGGGAGAAGACGCACAACAAAGATTGAGGGACTACGAGGAAAAACTCAAGAGAGCCTTGGTTTCTAAGGAGTTTTTAAAAAGACTCTAATAAAATGAACCAAACAAGCAAATTTTGACTTGTCTTTATTTACAGGCATCATTGGTTTGACACAGTTGCTCACAGTCACTCCTGTGAAGGTGGAGATGGAGGTACTCATTTTACATTGGTTAGGTTGTCATGATAAAAATTTTATTAGTTGCTGTATATTTATATTTTTTTATATATTTTTTTTCAAATAATTTAGTTTTCCAATGCCATATTAATTGTGGAATAGTAATAGTTGCTGTATATATATATATATATAGAGAGAGAGAGAGAGAGAGAAAGAGAGAGAGAGATATATATAGAGAGAGAGAGAGAGAGAGAGAGAGATAGATAGATAGATAGATAGATAGATAGATTATTTTTATTTTTAATTATTATTAAAAATAAGAGGGCGTATCTTGTAAATCGCAATGTGGGCGGAGTAAAACATTTGACCTCGCCCATACGGCGGTCTCCGGCCTGCAGTCGGGGGTACATGGTTTAATCAGCATGTTGATATATAGCTAAAAGGAGAAGTGCTCACTTACATGGAATTTTTTTTAATATGACAAAAATTACAGAAATATATCTACTGAGTGCAAAATAGTTTGGGATCTTTAAGTTAAACCTGTGAGCGTTTCTCAGTGTTTTTCTCAGTGTAGTGTGAAATGTTGGCCGCGTGATGGCGCTGTGGGGCTCCCCCTCGCTGTCTGCGTCACATGAACTCGTCACATGACTGTCAGGAGCAAACACAACAGGAAGAGAGTTTTCTCTTTGTTGTTGTTGTAAATATTTCACTTTTAATTACGTTTAGAAGATGACATAAGAGCAGCCCTGAGCTCCAGGTGTCACTGAGATCTAATTAAAGTTGATTCCGTTTTCGCGGGTCGACGGTTTTGTTTCCCGGCGGCTCGCGCTGCTGTCCTGCAACGAAGAAACAGAACGCCACTAAAAACCTGCCTAATTGAAGATAATCTCGATTACTAACCAAGGTATGTTAATATAAAGACACGACAGTGCCTTTTTTGTGTAAACACAACCCTGTACATTGTTTCGGCACATATTTAACCGTCCGAGCATGATTGAAATTCGTCAGAATATAAAGAATAATAACTAACTCGTCTGTTATGGCGGCACACGTCGCTGTGGTCGGTAGGAACTAACTAGAGCTTGTGGAACACTTCAAATGTACCAGTAATTTGAATTTATGTATTTTAGTTCCCTTACCAATGTTTGTTGTTTGCTGGGGTGTAAAATGAATGCGATAGTTGCCTTAACTATACATATGTTGAGTTAAATGAGATTTTTGAGTGGAGTTTGGCTTGAGCAGAGCGGAAGGAATCAAAATTACGCATGACAGAAACTGTTACATTCAAACTGACAGTTTAATTTAGACTTCACGCCTTTAACGAAGTTAGACTAGTCTCATGCATCGTTAAAACGTAATTTAAGCTGTACTGCAGTATATGTAAGGCTAATGCTAATCTATCAGCAGGACGAGTGTGTTTGCACAGTATGTATTTAAGAGTCGCGCTGAAGTGTGTTGGGATGTTCCATCACCAGACTTTACCACAAAATGCGTGTTTTAGCTGTGTATATATGACTAAAATATTACATCAAAAGATGATGTAATCCTTTGAAACATAAGCTCATTTGGTGGATTTCTTTTAAAAATATGGGAAAAGGCACTGAGCAACTTGAGAGGAAATTACCCCCAAAAATAAATTATTTAAAAGAGGAAGAATAGGAAGAATAAAGTTACCCGAAGGTACAAAAAAGTAACTGAAAAAGAGAGAAAAAAAGGGTAAAGTAAAAAACAACAAGAAAATAATAGGGAAAAATGCCTGAAATAATATTTCCATAACATAATTACCAAAATTACCCCAAAAAGAAATGAATTTAAAAAAGAAGAGGAAGAATGAAGTTACCTGAAGATACAAAAAAGTAACTGAAAAAGAGAGAAAAAAAGGTGAAGTAAAAAACAAGGAAATTAATTTTAGGCAAAAGTGCCTAAAAATAATAATTCCATAACATAATTACCAAATACCCCCATGAAAATGTAAAAATAAAGTTACACAAAGATACAAGGAAATCAACTGAAAAAGAGAGGGAAAGGGGGAAGTAATAAATATAAAAGAACTTGGAAATTATTAGGGAAAAAGTTCCTATTTTATGACCATTCTAAATTTAGTTTTCTGGACATTTTCCCCTCGCTCATTTAAATAATTTTCTAAATGTACTTTATTTTTGCAATTTACAGGACATTTCTTGCCAAGCTGCTCATTGGCTTTTTCACCTTTTTGAGAGAAATCAAAGCAGTTTGCTCTGGGTTCAAAGGTTCAGTTACTTGTGAAATGTTTGTATGCGCAAAAAAAATGATGTTGATCCAGGTTTCAAAGGATTTATAGACAAATTTAAGTATTTTTACATGGTTTATGTGGTTGATTATTTATGACATTTTCAATGTAATTTTTTGTAATTTTGACTAATTATCAGTGTTGGTATGATAAATTGATATATGATTTATTCTGTTAGTAATGTTTTAAATGAATTATTTTCTTTTGATAGTTAGAGCAATTGTTTACAACAAATATTTTACAAAAGAAAAGGCACCATCAACAGTACAGGTGAACCAAGTGGGCTACACATTTCTCACTAAGGGACTGTGTTATTTGTGCTGGGGTGTGGGGTGCTGCAAAATAGGGGGCTACATGTCAAATACACTTTTAAGCACTGGGGAGAGACTTGTGTTTTTGATTTTTGGCTTTAAGGGTGGGACTTACAACTTAAGATGGTAGAATTTGTTGGTAGTGGGTTTCAAAGGCCTTTTTTATTTAAGAATCAACCAAAGTAAATCAATCACAGCCAGAAACTGGAAAAACAGAAATTCTAGTCGGATTATCAAATTGGACTGCCTTTCGATACCCAATAAGTATGTCAGTTTGAGATTATTGTGTGTCCCTTTGCAGTTGTTTTATGTCTCTTTGGGATAATTGTATGTAGTTGTTGTTTTGTCTCTGTAGTTTTTTGTGTCTCTTTGTAGTTGTTTTGCATCTCTTTTGGGATAATTGTGCATCTCTATGCAGTTGTTTTGTGTCTCTATGTAGTTGTTGTTTTGTCTGTAGGTTTTTTATGTCTTGGTAGTTGTTTTTATGTCTCTGAGATAACTGTTAGTCCCTTCGTAGTTGTTTTGTGTCTCTTTAGGATAACTACATGTCCCTTTGTAGTTGTTTGGTGTCTCTTTGAGGTAATTTTGTGTCCCTTTGCTGTTGTTTTGCCCCTCTATGTAGTTATTTAATATCTTTTTGCAGTCTTTTGCAGTACCTTTGCATCTCCTTTTTTGTTCTCTTTGCTTTCACTCAGAATCATTTACTGAAGGTGAAGGCCTTGAGGCCCCCTGACACTTTGGGCCCCGGGGTCTGTGCATTGTAGATCCATTCAGTTATCCATACATTCATAGAAGTGATAAAAAGAAACTGCATTGGGAAAAAATGTATATGTACAACCATTCTTATTGCTCTGTATTGCAGAAAACAAGGAATATAAAGGATCAATTGCAGAAAAAGATGGAAAGACTTGGTCAGAGAGACAAGTTTTGCGGTGCAAGTTTAATTCTGCTGTTTTGCTGCTCTTGATGTGACGTTATTTTAAAAGTGAAATAAATTCTAACCAATTTTCCAGATGAGACTTTATAATACAGTTCCTCTAAAATGTATCTTACTGCATGAATAAACTCTCCCAAAACAAAGAAACATTTAAATAGAATAGACATCTTTGTTGTCCAGTGGTTTATAAAACTTTACAGACATTTATCATCACCAACACTTGTTCCAAACAGTTTAACTGAACTGTTACAGAAGTCACAGAGTCACAAACAAAAAAAAGAGTGTTTTTGTGTTGTAAAATAGCAGAAAAACAGCATTGTGTAACTGTAATGTTTTATACTGTACCTTTCAGGGTCAGAGGTCACCATGGGGTCGGCGGTTGAGAGGACGGACGAACACGTGAGAGAGTATCTGATCTACCGCGGTTTCACCAGCACTCTGAAACACTTGGACAGCGAGATCAAGGCCGATAAAGAGAAAGGCTTCAGGGTATGACTAATGGAAATGTAGAAACTTTTGTCTCGAGGGTTTGTTTAATGATGCAGACTCTTTTTCAGTTTGTCTTTAATCTGAGGCACCTTGTGTGTGCAGGTGGATAAGATTATTGATCAGCTGCAGCAGTTCGTCCAGAGCTTCGACCTGTTTGGTCTGAAGGAGTACTGGCTGTACCTGGACAGACGTCTGTTTTGCAGACTGGAGGACGTTTACAGATCCACAGTGAATAAACTGAGAACCAGCCTGTACAGATACTACGTCATCAACACTATCCAGGTAACAGCCCGCAGAGAAATCGAACACACCAGACTGTACGTACAGTTAGAAATCTCTCTTCTAAAGCCACGCCTTGGTTGTTTCTTCTCTCCATAGAAAGGAAACCTGGAGAAGACTCAGGAGTTCTTCCAAAAGCAGGGGCTGGAGCTGCAGAGTCAGGTCGAGTGGCGGGATTGGTTCATTCTGCCATTTATCCCCACCCCCGAGCAGAACCCTGCCTTCGCTCCATACTTCTCCCGCCAGTGGGCCGACACCTTCCTGGTGTCACTGCACAACTTCCTGTCAGTCCTCTTCCAGTGCATGCATATCCTTCAGCTGAAAACACAGGCGTGATGTTTCAGGTTTGCACTGTAACGTCCCCTTTAGATCAACTGTACATTAGATTTCATAGAGATGTTGTTGCACATGTCCAAAGGGCCCCACACTGGTCCACTGTGTCTGTCATTTAAACTCTGGATTTGCTGGTTTCTAGTCCTTAACTGGTTTTCACCCCAGCCGGTCCTGTTGAGTTTTGATGCTGAAGTCCAAAAGATGACTAGCCTGACAGAAGAGAACGAACAGCTCCGCCAGCTGGTGAGCATAGAAACATAATTAAAGTCTTTCTAAAAAGTGTTTTAACACTTAACATTTTTGTAAAATTGAGTTAAAAAAATGTAATCATGCTTTATGTGTCTGGTTCAGGTTCAGGTTCAGGTTACTTTATTTGTACCTGTAGGTAGAAGATAAAAGATAAAACAATTAAAGTTCCCCAGTGCTAATCAGAATCTTAAATATGTAATAAAAACACTAGACTATGAAGCCAAACCTAAAAACAATCTAAAAACTACTAGTGTTGTGGTTTAAGTAGTTCCTTGAAGTGGTTCAAAAAGTTCCATTAGTTCTTTAAGTGAAAATATTTCTGTTATTAGTTTCATGGACATTGTCGTGAAATTCCGATAATCCCAACATTGGCCTTATGGGAATTTTCAAAGGTCCATAGTGTATGTTAAAACGTCACCTTATTCAGTTAATAAAGTCTCATCATTTGCTTTAAAAATATCTCATCATTTAGTTGAAACTCCAGTTCATTAGATTAAAGGCCGAGCATTAACTCTGCTATTTGGCTTCAAAAAAGTCCCATCATCCATTAAAAATGTCCCATCACTCAGTTTAAGAAGGTCCATCAGTTATTAACCCTAAGAGACTATTTGGCTCATTTTACATGCTTTTCATTCATATTTTTTTCATAATGAGGTAATTACTCACTTAGTGAGTATTTGATATTTATGATTATGACATCTGCAAAGGCAAAGAACAAAAAAACAACAAAAAAAAATTGATATTACAACACCCAGAGAGAGCATTCATTCTCTGTTTAGGACGCCATTACTTTCTTGTATCGTTACATAGCAAATTGTTTTTTGTTGCTGAATCAGCGCTCTGAATGTTGCATGCAGAACCTGTAAAACAATAACATACTTTGCTTTATTTAAAAAAAAAAAAACATAAATCATTCATTCAAAAAATTCCATAATTTAGTTGGGGTAGGAATCAGACACCAAGATCCTATATCATCACGATACTTAGGTGACAACACATTATTTATTTCCATTTTAAAAATTTTGCAACATATTGAGTATAAAACATATTTGTAGATATATTCCAATTTATTACCTTTTTCAATGCAAATAAAGTCCCTAGTGAAAACATTTGTCAAATAAAATAAAGTTTCTCACTTTATTTTTTCCTCACAATATTTTTATTGCATCAAAATGTATCTTGTGGACTGAAAAAGCAGGTGGATTAATTGTTCTCGTGGAGTCAGCGTGCAGGCCTTTGTATTGTATGATGGTGTTGTTTATTCGTTTTTGTAATGATGTACCTGACCTGTCTGTCTCGTCTCGTCCAGCTGTTCGCCCTGCAGACTGAGAGTCGGGACCATAGAGACGGGGACGAGATGATCCACCACAAGCTGCCGGTGTACGTCCAGAACATGGACCGCCTGGGAGACACAGAGCTGTGAGACACTAACATCACTGTCTTTACTGATGACTGACCACAACTTAGATGGCTGCCACTCTGTCAGTTTTGTTAGTGTTCATCGTGTTGATGGAAAACACAGTCGACAGTATAATGCTTTTAACCAAAGTCATTTATTGGTCGATTTGTTTGCCGATTTGTTTTTTTAACACGGCTGACCCCGAGAGGGACTGTCCAAAGTATCCAAGATGGCTGCCATACTTTAAATAAAATTAAAGTATTATTTTTGTGACATTTCTCTGGGTATAAATTGCTTAAAATAACTAGACTAATAGGTATAAACTAAGTTCTGCTTTTGCACCAGTTTAAGCAGTTGAATGAAAAACAAAAAACTGTATGATGTGTTGTTGCAGGTGGCAGCCATCTTGAATTTTCTTTTTGTAATGTCCTTCCGTCATCGCACTTTTGTATTTTTCACTCTTTTCTTTTGTTTTATTTCAAACTTACAAACACAGGAAAGACACTTGAAATGTTTCTGATGTTAGCATGCTAGCTTGTTGTTAAGTTTTACCTCAGTGCGTTGAGTGAATGCATTTGTTTTACTGGTATTTTATTTCAAATTTTTACCAAGTCTGATATTTTAATTGTGAAGTTTTTTTTTTTAAACTTAAGAACATAACATGTCCGACCTCTTGCTAAATGAAGGGCGCTAAAGATTTTTGCCAGTGCTACTCAAAATTTAAAAGTATGATTTGAGGTTTTAGATTTATCTCCGAAATATGAGGATAAAAGATTTTTTTAGGATAAGTGTGAAATTCTGTGTAATGGTAGAGAAGTCACAATCAGAACTAAAATAGTGACAAAATAAATAATTAATTACTTAATTATCACAAGTTTTAAATTAACGTAATTGCTAATGTTTTGGGGATGAAATATCTTCCATACAACAGCGGTGTTATGATAATAAAATGTGATGAGGATGGAGGAATGTGAGAGGTTTTAATTTTCAGACAAGTGAAGTTGTAAGAGGCTGTTATTCATATATCGTAAGTCACTTTTATAAGGATTTTGAGGCACTTTAAAGCAGACAAAACTGCTGAAATATTTTCTTTTTATTCATATAAAATATATATTTAAAGAGTTTTAACTAACTTATTGTTAATGATACAGTATTTATGCTGTTTTACACTGTGTGCTGTGATGCAGTTGATGTTGCCAAATAAACAATTCACCTGATGAATTGTTGTTTCTTGTCAATACGATCCATTTTTAAAAATTCTTACTTAATGTTTTCATCGTTTCCTGGGCTGACAAATATAAACTCTAAAATGAATGCCTCTAGTGAGAAATTTGAACCCTTAGGGTCCACGTTAATATCACACGTATTTTGTTCTGCGCACAAAATACGCTTTTCAAAATCAAGCTTTAAAAAAATAGTACACATTAAAATTATTTTTTACTTTAACCAACATTAATCATAATCATAAATATCAAATATTCATTAATTTTCAGAATTTTAACCCATTAAATGCCAGCTTTTTGTCATGATGCCACCATGTTTCTAGATGAAAAAAACACAAAAAATGAAATGTTTTCAATATAATACGTTTTTATGCTTTGATGGCCGTGAGATGAATAATTGCAGTTTGAATGGGTTTTGCACTTATGAATGTCACAGTTTTGAATGAATCTTAAAATAAATAAATAAATAAATAAATAAAGGTTAGTTGTAAGAAGTGATTTAAAGGAACAGTGATAGAACTGTAGCTCCTGACAGCAGCGGCACGGTTGCCGCCTCCTCATAGATCATGTTTTAATCTTGAATGTAGTCATGGGAACAGCCAGCACGTTCTTGTGTGAAGACCTCAGGCTGTGCACAAGTCATTGAGGGGAGAGCAACTTTGAGACCTGATATAAATGATAGTGTGGAACAGCAAAAAGCCAATAGCCAGTTAACTGACGTCATTAGAAATGGGATAACTGTTAGACTAAATGTCTAATTCAAAGTAATAAACCCTAAATAAATCAATAAATCCGAATCACTGAATATCAAACTCTTAGTGATCAAGAAATACATTTTAAAAATAAATAAAAAATCTGGAACTGAACATCAAACCAATCTTAAAAAAAATCTAGAGGGGGAGATTTTTAAAAAGTCAACCTCAGATTCTCACATGCACAATGACATTACCTTGACTTTATGTATATCCAAGCAAAACGATAATCAGAAATTCCATTAAACACAACCCTGCCTTCCTCAGCTCTAATGAGGAAATACAACTGTTCATCTTTTGAATTCAACTTTCTCTCAGTCACAGAAGACTGAAGAGGCTTAATTGCATCATTAATTCATCATAAAACACCACAGTCAAACTTGACAGAAACAAAATAAAACTCATCCAAACTGTCTTGTTTACTCTTGTTAGTAATCTAGTTAGTAAGTCCACTGTTTCAACAATCTACAGCTCCGGTTTGGTCGAAATAAATCGTGAATTCCACAAGTTAGATGTAAAAAAAAACCCAAAAAAACCCATTTTATTCCCCACAGTCTCTCTGCCACCAGCAGTTTACAGTCCTGTAACTTCTCCTTCCACCACTAGGTGTCATGGTGCCTTTCAGCTCAGCTGTCTGTTCCACCAGTAGAAAACAGACTGAGCTCTAGTGGTGCATGCTGTGCACCACATACATTGAGTTTAATAGAAAGAGGAGTGCCTGTATTTATTTATTATGTATGGCATTTCTAAATACCCTGGTATACTGTAATACTGTAATACCAACCAAGCATTTTATTGCATTCAGTGTTTGACCCGGGTACACTGAGGGGGCTTAGAGGTTATACTATGATTTGATGGGTTAACAGACTGATGAACAAAAGAGTTGCTCTACCTTTTCAGTCGAGCCTCTGGGAAGTGTGAGAAGGATCTGACCTAAAATAACAGAGACAACATTCTTCAAGCATAATACAGCTTGAAAACTTGACTCAAGTGAAAAAGGAAGACAACAGGAGCGTTTTTGGTGTCCCTGAATCCACTGATGCTCCTGGAAGGGAATACTTAAAAAAAAAAAGACAGGAACTTATAACCAAAAAACTGTGGCTTAAAAGATCCAGGTCCAGTTTTGTTAAAGCATGAAAGACCTTTAATTCATAGGACTACAAACATTGAATATACACCAACGCGTATTAGCTTGCACCTTGTGTTCAGGGTGTAGTGAACACTCTGAACGCATTTCAGGGTGTTCACGACATCATCTGAACTTCTCTTTGTGCTTCACACTTTCAGGTGTGAGCAGAACTTAACAGTAACAGTAATAGCATCAGTAGGTTAAATTCTATACACCTGTTTGCAAATCAAAAAGGTACATGGAGACAGGTGGATGGAAATACTGGATATTAAAAGGAAAAAAAAAATCAAAATATTGCAAAAACATTTTTAAGATTGGCTGAGGTGCAGTACAAGGGAGACAGATTTGTGAACAGATATTATGTGTACTGAAGTAAGGAAAAAATCTCCACAAATGCTTTTATAATTATCAGAATTTTATATTTAAAATTATTTTGCAGAGTTGTAATTCTTTTCAAGCACCCTTTTCCCATATCATTTTCTTTGTTTAATTTTAGTTATTTTTCTTTAAGTTCTTAATTATTTTTCTGCAAATTTTGGGCTAGTTTCTTCTTAGGTTGCCCATAGCCGTTTGAAAGAAATCAAGCCTATTTGCTCAGGTGTCAAAGGGTTAATGGCACTGTACTAGAGAATTACCTCACCAGCTGTTTATCTCAGCCAACTTACAATATTCACATAACAGTGAAGTCAGTGGAAATGCACAGTAATTCACATTTTCTCTCGTAGATTTTGTGAAAATTTGGTCAATGGCAAAACAAATCCATAACAGCTGGTCTTTAGCATAGAATTTGGGCAATAGTCAAATATTGGCAAATGTACCGTACAAAGTCTTCATCAATGACATACACTGGAACATTATATTGAAAATGAAAATGAAAATGAAGATAAAAGTGCTAATAGGACATGGCTTTGCTTTATTACAGCTTTGATTCTCTTTGTACTCGTTTAGTTCTTTGCAGTTAAACTTTGTCACTTTTTTCCTCTCCCCTCACCCTATCAGGGACTTGGTGTCGAGCCAGCGCCCTATCAGCACCGCCACCACTCCCTCCAGAAACTTCTTCTCTACATTCCTGCCGCAGGGCAGACGCACTCCGGGGAAACCTCCTCAGCCCACCACGGGGTCCTCGCCAAGCCAGGTAGCTGTGGGCAGGAAGGAGCTACCAAACAATCAGGTAAGAGCGGAGCAGGATTTGAAAAGTTCAAAAGTTTGGTGGGATTTGAGAGCAGGTGACCACAGCAGCTGAATACCAAAAATTTCTAACTTTGACTCTACAGTTGGATAGATGTTTGAAAAAATACTGTTCAGGTGTTCTGCCGAGTTATTCTTTTCAGGATGTATACAGATTAAAACAGATATTTGGAACCCATGTGCATTTAAAATAAAAATGAAAATCTGTCAATATTTAGAATTTGGAACAAAACAAACTCCAACACAAAATTTAGTTTAAATGCCTTTAGCAAATGTTTAATCAAAACCCTTTTTTCTAAAGGGAAAATTTAAGTAAGAAAATAAATAAAAATAGCTCCCAAATTAAAAGTTCCTTCAATGCTGGCACTTGCTTTGTACTTTTTAATTAATTAATTTTATCTGCGATCATTAAAATACAACGCTGACACAGATAATCTGCAAAATGACAGGTAATCTGTCCACCCTTACCATCAATGCCCACAGTGTTAAGGCTTGTCCAGGTGCAGTTCCTCTGATGTCCACTAGTTGCAGCTTCAAGAAAATACTAATTGTATTAAATTGTATGGGAAAACCACTAACTTTCAAACCAAAATATGAAGACTGTGCACAACTTCATCTTCCAAGAGATCATTTTGCTTGTTATTCTGCAAGTCTGGTCTTATTGGATAATTACCTTGTTTTGAATGTCTCACTTAATCACACTGCTATCACACCTCTTTCGCTTCAAAATATTTGAGGACTTTTAGGGTCCTACACAGATGTTCCAGTCATCATTTTCTACAAATTATGGCTGTAAACTCTGGAAGACGTATTTGTAGGTCCTCAACATCGTGAATTCTGAACTGAGATCATCTTCTGTATCAAACAATTTGTCTTTTTTAGCCTACAAAGTCCAAAGAGGCAGTCCAAGCTAAGGAGGTGAAGCCAGTTTCCAGCCAGGTATCGACCAATGAACCTGCGAGCTCCCAGTCCCAACAGTCAACAAACCAGTCAACAAACCAGCCGTCACACAACAGACACAAGAGAATCCAGGACCACGAGAAAGAGAGGAAGGAGCTTTTCTCTAAACCACCACCACAGCAGGTACCTGAGAGGGGTCACTGAGGGAGGTTTGGCAGTAGAACTCAGGTCACAGCCGTCTGATGCATTTTTTGACAAAATCTGCTTTCCTTGTTCAGTCAGTTTTTTGTGAAAGAACACTGTGACATGTTGGGAAAAGCATCTATTCATATTCTTGCTAATAAGATGATGAGAGGATGACAAAGCTCTCCTTTCCGTACATTATCAGTGTTGTAGTACTCGAGATCGGTCTTGGTTTCAAGACCATTTTCTGAAGGTCTCATCTTGAACTCTGCTATATTTTTACTCAGTCTAGCTGTGATTGGCAGTTCAGCTCAGTGCATGAGTACAGACACGGAAGTCAGGAAAGCAGTCAAGTCAAGAGCGAGTGAGATTGAAACAAAGGTGTTATATTAGGTATGATTTTTTCTGTACTCCATTGAGCTCTTTAGAAGAGGCTAGATTTATTAGTCATTTAAAAAAGAAAAGTCAAAGCTGCTCAACCCATAACATGCAGCAATGGGCCGCTGGTCGGACTCAAACCAGGAGCCACTGCGATGAGGACACATAGCGTCTGAATTTGGTGCTGAATGGCATTCTGAATATTACCCGGCCTTGATGACACACAGCAGCTGCTCCATTCAAATGAAGCGCATTATGTTTGAAGTTTAGCTGCTGGAAAAGCTTCCTAGGACATGACATTGAATCTGTTTACACTAACAGCATCCTTCCATGTGTTACCTTCAGACACCTGAGAAGAAAGCTGAAGTGGGAGAGGTAGAGCCTCCTGCTGAGACCTCCAGCGAACCTTCTGACTCCTCCTCAAACAGCCGGAGTGGAGGAGGAGCAGGAACAGAGGGAGGAGGACTGTCAGCCGAACAGCCGTTCATCAAACTCAGCCAGGAGGAGTACGGAGAACACCACTCCTCCATCATGCACTGCAGGTCGGCCTCCAACACACCACAGTTTGGTGTACCTGGTCAAATCTCACTCGCTGAAACTTAAGTCTTCTCTCTTTCATCCATTTCTCCTTCTGTTTTCCAGAGTTGACTGTTCTGGTCGCCGGGTTGCCAGTTTGGACGTAGATGGAGTCATTAAGGTGAATATGTAACATTTTTGGGGGGGGGGGGGGGGCTGTACAAACATAGAAAAGAGGGGAAAAAAACATGCATATTACTACATAAAAACACACAATGTAGTTAAAATTCTCTTTTTCCTCAGGTGTGGTCATTCAACCCCATCATGCAGACGAAAGCCACCATCATGTCCAAGTCTCCTCTGCTGTCTTTGGAGTGGGCCACCAAACCAGACAGACTGGTACGAACACAGACTGCACATAAACTGAGTAACGTTACATTAAAAACATGGATCAGGTCTCTATTGATACTTACTGTATATATGATCATTGATGACATTCAGTCATTAATAAAGTGCTGAGCTCAATAAACAACATGCAAGGACAGAAAGATCAAATGAAGTAAGAGTATAAATACCATGTAACACACAAGATCCCACACATACAGTTGAAACGTTGGTAATGGAAAATTGGTACTGAATGTTACAGACACTAAGTTAGTGTAATAAGTGCAATTTTGGGGACAAAAGTCACATTATAAGGCCATTATGGGCTGGATTTGGTTAGTTTAGACATGTAGCAGATTATAGTGGAGGTTAGCATGAGGATCAGGAGAATGTATGCAAGTTAGTAGGCAAGTTTCCATCACAGATTTGCGCAAAATGTATGCGATATTTTTGAAATGTTGATAAAAAACAAGAGATGACTGCATTTCCATTGAGTGATATTCTGTGACTTCTTCTCTGGTAATAACATCCCAGTAACCATGGTGATTGATGTTCAAAACATTAGCAGCTTTATTTCTATTGCAGCCACCGCACTTAGACATAGGTGTGTCATGGCGCCATAATGGAAAGGCGAGCCCCTTATACGTGGGTGTGGCCACGTATGAGGGATTTCTGGGAGATGATAGTCCACAATTTCACAGAGGATTTGTGGATTCAAAATTTCCGGATGAACCGCTCAACTTCTGAAGAGTTATGCAATGCAATAACACCTCTTGTAGCTCCTGCTGCATCATGATGGAGCCAGTTTCTCCTGACAAACACATAGCCATAGCAACATGTGACCTAGAAAAGACAAAAAGTTTTTCCATTGTAGTTTTTCAACTTTTTTGCACTAAATGGGAGTTTTTCAAAATTGGCAAGTTTCCATTAGGTGTATTTTATATTCGTAATTCCAGTTTGCGCAGTTTTAGGGTTAATGGAAACCCAGCTAGTGAAAGATACCGTCTAAGTCCTCTAAGTGAGACAAACTTTGTGTTTGTGTGTGTGTGTGTGTGTGTGTGTGTGTGTGTGTGTGTGTGTGTGGTCAGTTGTTGCTAGGCAGCGGCGTTGGCACAGTGCGGCTGTACGATACGGACGCCAAGAAGAATCTTTATGAGATGAACATTGATGAAAGTCATCCACGGTAAACCTGCTTTCCTGTCCACTGTGTTGTATTACACGTATTGTATTAAAAGTATATTAAACGTTTTTTTAAATTTGTTTTTTTATTAATACTGTGAACACTCATTTTTCTATATTAAGTTCACTCTTTCAAATTGCACTGTTAAGTGCAAAAATGCTCCATTGAAACTCATCCAAACAATTTTTGATCCCACAGCCATCAAAGCATAAACTCATGCATTGTATTATTTTTGGGTGTCATTCTGGGCTTTTGTCTTGGAATTTGTCATTTTTTCTATTTTCCACCCGATGGTGGTTATTTTTTTATTTTTATTTTTTTTTTACCATATTTGGCATATGAAGAAAATACATGCTTTTACCACTAGGTGCACTGTCACAGACTGTGATAGTCCAAAAAAATCTACTTTGCATGTAGTATATTGAAGATAATTCATTTTTTGCTTGTTTTTTGGAGTACATTAAAAATAATGAATTTAAAAAAAATTTTTTTTTTTTTTTTTACTCAATAACATACTGACATCGTGACAAAAACCTGGCATATAAAGGGTTACAATTCTGAAAATTTATAAATATTAATAATATTTTGTCACTTAGCAATGACTGTTTGATGCAGAGATACAGATTGTGATGCTGATTGACCGTCCTCTGTCTCCCAGTATCTTGTCTTTAGCCTGCAGTCCCAGCGGTTCCTCGTTCGTCTGTTCAGCTGCAGCTCTCAGTCGATCTGGAAGTGTCGAATCCACACCTCGACTTCCCATACCAGTGTCGGGACAGCTGCTGCTCTGGGACACGAAGACCGTCAAACAACAGGTAATTGAGCAGCACATTCAGTAACAGTTATTTTGCTAATAAGCTGATGCATCAGGCCAATGGCAGCAGCTAAGAGAGTACTCTGTAGTGGTTGAATAGTACTGTCAGATTCACAATGGACAGATTCAAAAATGATTGAAAACAGTTTTAAAAAGTCCCACACATGGTTCTTCTTTGTCAATGTCTGTCACCTGCAGAGGCTGAATGACATATTAAAATGTTTCAACAGGCCACCATCAGCCCAGCAACCAGCAACTGGTGATATAATCAGTTCAGTTCAGTTCAGTTCAGTTCAATTCAATTTTAATATTTGTCCCAGAGGGCAATTTGTGTTGCAGTAAGTGTGCAGACTATGAGCTGATTGAATGCCTACCTCAAAGATAAATGTTTTTGTTTTTAATATTTTCATTAAATAATTTATTGAAAGTGAAGTTACTTCTAAAGTGATTTTTTTGGGGGGGGGGGGGGGGACTGTTTTATATTGACTCATCCAGGTTAGGTAGCGATCAAAGTATACTCACAGACAGATGACACATTTTGTAATCTAAAACTTGTGTTTTCCTTTAATTTCTTATCCGTCTGCTAATACAGACACAATTTGGTTGTTTATAGCACAACAACATCTCTTTAAATGTGATAAAGTAGTAAAAAAAAAGTAATTTTAAGTATATATGCAATTTTATTAATGTGTCATTTATCACAGCTGTAGGATGCTGGAAAAGCTTGAAAACAGATCTTGAAAGTGCTTGAAATGTGCTTGAATTTGACCTTGGAAAAGACGTATGAACTCTGACATAAAGCACAAACAACATGATGCAGAAACATAGAACAGATGTCATTAATCTGTACACAGGGTGACTTGTACCTGTGCACATTTAAGCTCCACAGGAGCAGATTCACAAGTGTCCATCATAACTCCATAGGGCTTAAAATGTCTGTGTGGTGTCAGTCAGTATTCTGTCTGTCTCTCAGCTCCAGTTCTCTTTAGAGCCTGAACCAGTAGCCATTAACTGCACAGCCTTCAACCACAATGGAAACCTGCTGGTGACGGGAGCTGCTGACGGCGTCATCAGACTGTTCGGTCAGTGTTTCTCAGCGACACCACTAAAGACTATTTACGCTGCAGATTCCTCTGATGAGATTTTACATTCACTTTCAGTGTCAGACCTCAGAAATAAGGACAGATGATCTTAACCCTTTAACACCTGGATTGACATCAGTTCACTCGTGTTGCATTCTGCTGCCTCTGAAACCTGAGAAAATTGGATTGATTTATTTCATAAACATGGGAAAAGCATAATGAGCAACTTGGCAAGAAATGTCCGGCAAACTGCAAAAAAATTGTATAGTTGAGAAGGAATTAATTCAAAAACTAGCAGACGAATGTCGAGAGAAAAATGTCTAGAAAACTATTTTTTGTCATTCTTATATATTTAAAAATTCTTTTTTTGGATCACTTTCTTGTTTGTTTTTTATTTTACTTGTTAAGCTTTTTTATTTATCTTTTTTTCTTATTTTCCTGTAATTTTCTTGTAACTTTACTCATTGCTTGCTAATTTTTTGGCCATTTCTTTTGAAGTTGCTTGTCACCCTCTTCCCATGTTCTTGAAAGACTTCAAGCCAAGTTGCTCAAGTTTCAAAGGGTTAATGGCTTGACATCATTCAAGATATGTTTCTTTTTCTAAATAACAGTCAGAGATTGGATTCATTCTCCTTGTTAAAGACTTTTAAATCAGTCCTGAGCACTTATATATCTTAACTGAACCAGCTGAATACAGAAAACAGCACATGTTCAGTCCACTATTATGATGTGTAGTTACCTTTAGTTGCTGTGTGTGAACATAATTCTACTTTTTGGGGTACTTTCTGTAACACTTCCATATGAATCTGTGCTGTAGATATGCAGCGGTATGAGAGCGCTATGAGCTGGAGAGCTCACGACGGAGAAGTTTACAGCGTGGAGTTCAGCTACGATGAAAACACCGTCTTCAGCATCGGAGAAGACGGAAAGGTGTTGATTCTGTGGAAAAGCCAAACTGTTGTTTTTTTGTTTAATCTAATCTTGGATGTTTTAAAACAAGTTTTAATGTTGCAGAGCATGTTGCATGTCAGGACAGACACTGCCAGAACAGTTTTCAGGTAACTGAATAAATGTGTGTGTTCAGTTCATCCAGTGGAACATCCATCGGTGTGGCGTGAAGCAGTCGGAGCAGGCTTTACCTCAGGATGCCACAGGGCCCTTCATCCTGTCAGGGTACAGTGGATACAAGCAGGTAAGCACTGTTACCATGGAAACAGGTGTACCTAGCAGACTACAGCACCTTTTGTCTATTTAGTTATTATGCCTCCGTGACACTGATAGCACAGGTTGCAGGCATTATTTTTCTGTCCATCCAACCAACCCTCTGCCTGTACGTCCAGTTTTCGTGAGTATGACATCTCGCAACCACCTTGTGGGAATTTCTTCAAATTTAGCACAAGCGTCCACTTGGACTCAAGAGTGTACTAATTATAATCTGGTGGTTGAAGGTCAAAGGCCAAGGTCACTGTGACCTCATATAATATGTTTTTGGCCATAACTCAAGAATTCATACGCTCAAATTTCACACAAATGCCTAAAGTCTGCTGCAGACTGTGAGACTTTTCTAATCTTACAAGTTTAATATACTTGTATATGACATCAGGTTTGATGTACGCAGACCAGGGTTGGAAATTAACTTTTTTGTCCACCTGCCATTGTGGCTTTTGGAGGCCAAAAAATCTAACCAGCCACTCAATAAATTTCCATTTTCTTTTTTTTATTTTTGGCTTGTGAGTGACGCAAATCCAGCAGCTACTTGCACATTTTACCAGCGTTCAACTGGTGGCTGGTGCTTATTTCCAATGCTGGTGTAGATTGTACAGTGACATCACCCACTTAATCACAGGCTACGACCTATGTCCATCACCGTCAGTATGCAAGAACAAAACCTTACTGGCGTGCGTAATCAATCTATGCTGATAGTGGTCAGAAAGAAATGTAAACAAACAAATCCAGCCCTCACCATAGTTGCATTTATGTGTGTCGGGAAAAGTCTGAAGAGGAGGAGGATGTGGACGCTGTCGTGGCTGGAAAAAAAGAGGCCAACTTGGAACGCCAGTTTTGCAACAAGAACTCAAAGTATTTACTAGTATCTGTTAGCATTTAGCAGTGTTGTGCTATCTTTGATCACATGACCGTGAGAACAGCCATCCTTGAACCTCTCTCACTGTGCAACGAGGGACCACTGTTTTAGAGCCGCAACCAAAGATATCACCATGTTTCTTTCATGTTAGTCAGCTTTCGTCTGAGACAGCCCAAAATCACACAGTGTTTACCGGGCATAATGAGATATAATGGTGAAGTGATGACGTTCTGCATTTCCAAGAGGTCCAATTTGCTGTGACATTATAATTTTCCGCAAAGAGAACAACACTTTTCTGACCATTTCCAACATTATAACTCAGGAACAGAAGGGAAGACATTTGTTCAGACATTCAGTGACACTAATCTCAGGTGTCCACCTTGAAACTGATTTGATAGATCATCTGTGCTGCCGGGAGGAAGATGTATCAGGTGTTTTCACAGAGATGGATGCAAACTCTAAGTGCAGCTTGACTTGTTTGAGGAGGCATACGACCCTGTGGACAGCCTCAGGGTCATATTCATCTGTTAACCAATCGTAGTTTTCATCATTTACTTCTCACTTACTAAAACACTAGAAAGTCAAGATGACATCACAGTTGTAAAATAAAAAATGAAATGATTAAAAATAAATAAATTTAATGATAAATTGATGTCTAAATGTGTGACTCTTTTTCAGGTTCAGGTTCCTCGAGGTCGACTCTTTACCTTTGACTCTGAAGGCCAACACATCCTGACCTGCTCCAGCACCGGAGGACTCATATACAGGGTATATACTTCATAAGATAACAGTAACTCCATTAGTCCTGAGGGAAATTACTGTGCAGCAGATGAAATTCATTTTCACATTTATATCTCAGCTTCTTGAAATTTTCTTTAATTTTTTTATGTTTTGTTATTTTTAATAATTATGAATTTTGTCAAATTTGTATTTACTTTTAGTGTTGGTATTTGTGTGTAATATTTGATGTGTATCATTATTTTTATTATTTCACTTTTTGTAAGAATCTTTTTGTATGATTTTGATGTTTTTTTTTTACCAAACTTTTCTAAGATAAGAAGTTGATTGCATATCAGTGAAGTTTCTCTTTGTTAAACCATGAATATTTTCATTAAGACAATTTAATTGAAATGTTTTTGTTGTGTTTTGTTTCCCTGTACTTAATCAAAATAAGTATTTTTGTTCAAATTATGTTTTCTATTTTGAGTTTCTAACGTGTCTCTCTTTCTCCTCCCTTCTTTCAGCTGACCAATGGAGAGCCAGCTCTGGAGAGCGTGCTGTCACTGGGCGGGCACAAAGCGCCGGTGGTGACAGTCGATTGGTGCTCGGCGGTGGACTGCGGCACCTGTCTGACCGCCTCCATGGATGGGAAGATTAAACTGAGCACGCTCCTGGCACAGAAGTCCTGACTGATGAGGGGTCAGAGGTCACAATAAACTGATTCATTTTGCTCACTGATGGAGATTATTCCAGAATCTGATAATCACAATATGCCATCTGTTTCATTATGTCATGCAGTTAAAACTCACCAACTTGTTATAAAACCATATTAAAATCCCACTTTAAATTCAGTCGGAGAGCAAGTGTCTTTCTTAAAGCCGCATTAATTGATTTTTCTCCTAAAAATGTGCTAAAATCCTGCAGATGTCCTAAAGTCATAGAAACGCCCAAAAATCCTACAAATGTCCTGAAACATAGTAACATGCTAAAATCCTACATATGTACTAAAATC
The DNA here is from genome assembly GCF_008729295.1 of Plectropomus leopardus. Lineage (NCBI taxonomy): Eukaryota > Metazoa > Chordata > Actinopteri > Perciformes > Serranidae > Plectropomus > Plectropomus leopardus. The sequence goes on along the minus strand of NC_056482.1, from coordinate 2,869,813 downwards.
CTAGAAATGGCTTAAACCTTAGAAATGTCCTAAAATCATAGAATGTCCTGAAATCCTAGCAATGTCCTAAAATCCCGGAAACGTCCTAAAATCATAGAATGCTTAAAAGATGTCCTAAAATCCTAGAAACATGCTAAAATCCTAGAAACGTCCCAAAATCCTACAAATGTCCTGAAATCCTAGAAACATGCTAAAATCCTAGACATGTGCTATAATGCTAGAAATGTCCTGCAATCCTAGAAACATGCTAAAATCCTAGAGATCGTAGAAACGTCCTCAAATCCCAGAAATGCCCAAAAATTGTAGAAACGTGCTAAAACCCTTGTAATGTCCCCCTGCACCCATGCCTGGGACCGGCTTCCAATTTCGGTCTGCAGCAGCAGTAACTGCCGTCGACCACAGGGGGAGCTCTAACAGTCTGTGCTGTACTTTCTGTCAACGAAGAAGAAGCGGGAGCCACAACAATAACACACAGCTAGCACCACTGGCAAGAACATCTGCTGAATGTCCCGTTTTTAGCTCGTAAGTTCAATTTTAACACCAATACGCAGAACGTTTCCGTGAGTAATCAAAAATACATCTGCACGGAGGTGAATTGAGGCTCCACGTTGTGTTGTTAACAGAAATAACATGCTGTGGCTGTTGTGACGCGCAGGCAGCAGAAGCTAACTAGCTGCTCCGTTAGCTTGTTTCCAGCCAGCCCGCTCCTCTGCTCCTCTCTCCGTTAATGTCACTGGGATCCGACTCCGCGCGCAGACATGGAGAGCTTGTACAAGCGGAAAATGTTCGCGTCGATGCGGAAAACCAAAGTGGACGCGTCGAAGAAGCGGCAGATCGGCCTGCCCGCCTCAATCCTAGACGACAGTGACGAAGGCTCCTTCACCTCCTCCTCCTCCTCCTCCGGATCCCAGTCCGACTTCCAGAGCTCCCCGGAAGAGGACAGCGAGCAGGAGCAGGAGGACCGAGACCGGAGCGACTCCGGGGCGACTTCCAGCGACGACAGCCGCTCCGTGACACGCAGAAAGCGCTCGTTCCTGGGAGGCGACGACAGCTCCTCGTCCTCCAGTCCCGGGGAGGAGGACTCGACAAACGATGAGGAGGAGAAGGACAGGAGCCAGCCCAAGAGGACGGTGCAGCCGAGGAAGCGGAGCAGGCTGCAGCGGCCGGACGAGTCGGACTCGGAACACGCGGAGGAGAAGCGGACAGAGGAGGCGGAGAAGGCGAAGAGGAAGCAGAGACACAACAAGCTGCTGGCGCTGTCCCGGAGGATGAAGGCCCGGGTCCCCAACCGGAGGAGGAGCCGCCTCAAGCAGGTAGCTGCACCTCTGCAGGACCCCCATCACACACAGCCCTTTAACACTTAAGACCCCCGATGAGATCAAATGTGCATATATTAATCATAATAAAAAGGTATTCACAAAATATCGGCATGTCATCGGTATCGGATAGATATAGATTATAATGATATATAGGAATCGGCCAACATGTTGACACCTGTCAATATGACAAACGTATGCTTTTATTATCACTGACAAAATGAACATGTACAAAACATCAAACACAAGATGAAATATTTTTCTTGCTTTGCACAATAAGTATTGATTTTAATATCGGAAAATAAAACATACACAGAAAAGCATTGTATTTCAAGTTTCCATCTGCTGGTGGGCCTTCACAATAATAAGAGCATATTATATCAGATATCACCAAAAAATCCAACATTGTGCATAATATGAGCAGAAATCATAATATTGGCTGATTCGATAGGTCATTTTAAAGACCAATATCTGCCAATAGTGATGATGCGCTGATATTATCCAGCAGGGTTTGAACTTTCTGAACAAAGGTTGGGCAAATAAATAATAATAGGTATTGATTTTTAATGATTGAAAGCAAAGCTTAGATGCCTTTTCCTGTTATTTTAACAGGAAATTTTAGCAGGAAAATTGGTTTGGTTTCTTTCAGTAACATGGGAACATAATAAGCAATTTGGAAAGAAATGGTATGCAAACTGAGAAAAATGTCTTAAACTGTATTTATAATTATTTTTAACGGTGTGTATGTGTGTGTGTGTGTGTGTGTGTATTAGCCCTTTCTTGAGGTCATTGTCTTTTTTTGTGTATGTGTTTTTGTTTTTAACTTTCTGTCTTTAAAAAAAAACAACTTGATGTCAGGTAATTTTCTTGTAACGTTTTACTAATTTCTTGCTACTTTTATGGGCATTTTTTGTAAAGTTGCTCGTTGCCCTCTTCCCCTGTTTTTGAAAGAAATCGCGCCAATTTGCTTTCTCTCAGCAAGAGGAAAATGTTCAGAAATCTGTATAATTCTGTTAATTGTGTCTTTAAAGTTGTGTTACAGAAAAGGAAAATATACATGTACATTTTTTAGCACTTTCATAAGGTCATTTTCATAAAAGGGTATTAAGACTTGTTTTTTGCTTTTTTAAAACTTTTACTTTAGTTTTATATTATTTTCTTGTAACTTTGCGCAAATGTTTTGCTCATTTTTATACTATTTTTTAAGTTGCCCGTTGACCTCCTCCCATTTTTTTGAAAGAAATCAAGCTAATTTGCGATCTCTCAATGAGAGAAAAATGTCCAGAAAACTGTAGTTATAATTATCCTATTTATGTCTTAAAAATTGTGGTGAAAAAAAAGAAGAAAAAAAAATTTTTTAGCACTTCCTCCAGATAATTTCCTTGTTTTTTTGCCTTTCTTTTTTAAGTTTTCTTTCTTTTTTTTATTTAACATATTTTCAGGTAACTCTCTTGTAACTTTTTGCTAATTTCTAGCTTTTTTTGCAGCAATTTTTTGTTAAGTTGCTTGTTGCCCTTTGCCCATGTTTTTGAAAGAAATTAAGCCAATTTGCTTAAGTTTCAAAGAGTTAAGCAACAGACACAACATACACCCCAAATCTCCAATGCTCTTTCTGAAGGTTTTCTCTGACCACCTCACCTGTTTATTTAACCTTCATCAGATAGTATTTATTCTGTGTCTGATTTTTCTGTTAGACTATCACGTCATTGTCTGAAATGTGTTTGTATGTTCAGGATGTGGTCGATGAGGAAGAGTCCAAAGACGGTGAGGACGAAGCCAGAGGTGGGAAAGAAGGAGGCGGAGGAGAAAACGGCGACAATAAACAGGCTGCAGAAGGTGATGAGGGAGGTCAGGAGGAGAAGAAAGACACAGAGGAGGAGAAAGAAGGCGAGGAGGAGGAGGAGGAGGAGGAGGAGAAGTAGATCCACTCAGTGATGGAGAACAGAGAACGAGTTTGAATGTGAAGGACTAAATCCTTAAACCATCTGAAACAGACTCATAACTGTTAGTTTGTACAGCTTTTCTTTCTCCCACGGCATTTAAAGTGGAAAACAAAGACACTAAGTCCTGGAGTTACAACATTTTCTCCAGGTTTTTTGTCGCAATAGAAACAGACATTTGTGAAATGACACAAAAAGATGTTCAGATGATTTAGACAACCTCACTGACCCGTTAGGAATTTGGTGAAGGAGGTGGAGCTTGAATTGGGGCACAGCTTTAGACGGATGCTGAGAAAAGTGGCTCATTGATATGTCACTCAGTGTCAAATGATCATTCTGATTGGTCCACGCCTGCTGATCTGCTGACGTACTGCATGTCATGTCAGTTTTATTTACATCCCAAAGTAAATCATCCCAGTTGGTGATCCCAGTTAGATGTCGTGACACCCATGTTGCACTGACAGGTGCGATCTATCTGCAGGTGTTAAACAGGTGATAATGTGAATTTGGTCGTTTTAATGTTTCATTCCCACACAGCTTGCATAGCAAGTGCAGCCTATTGGACATCATTTAAACCGCAAAACCCTGAAAGTGTTAACCTGTATTATTTAATAAAATTTAGCAGCAGTGTTAACCCTTTGAGACCTAGAGCAAGTTAAGTTTTCTTGTGCTGCATTCAAGATGCCTTTCACAAGATGTTTGTCCTTTTGAAACCTGAGCAGATTGATTTGATTTCTTTAAAAAAAAAAAAGAAGGGATGGGAGGGCAACTTGGCAAGAAATGTCCCTGAAATTGCCTACCCATTAGTTTTATTAGAAATTATCCAAAAAGTGAAAAATGTCCAGAAAAATATATTTGTATAATTATTCTTCCAAAAAAAATTACATATTTACATATTGTTCAATTTTCTGAGCAATTTTTTTGTGGGGTTTTTGATTTCTTTTTTGTACTAATTTTCTGGTAATTTTCTTGCAACTTTTCAAAAATTGCAAAAATTTTCTTTTTTGTTTTTGTTTTCTTTTTTGGGGCAAGTTTCTTGTTGCTGTCTTGCCATCTTTTTGAAAGAAATCAGTTTGATTGGGTTTCAAAGGGTTAAAGGTAACTTACGTATTTTTTCCCCAAAGGGACCTTATTTTCCCATGTTTTTGCATCTAATTGACTAATGGGAACAACTATATTAGAAATTAGTCCAGTCCTGAAAGAGACAAAACAGGCTGCAGTGTAATTCCTGCTGGCAATTGAGCACCATCAACTTACGTCCTCTAACTGTGTTTTCGCCACTAACAGGCTCAAATTTTTTGAAGTGTCTGAAAACCTGATGGGAAGGATCCCTATAGAGATAGACTTAGTAGGGTCCTTTTTGTTCAACCAGAAACAGCTCAAAAATCGTGATCGTCAAACATGCCAGACTCCATTTAAATAAACTGTATTTTTATCACCTTAAAACACTTTTAATTCAAAGTCAACAGAAGCAAAATGATACCAAGAAAAAAAAAATAAAACTCACAAAAGCTGTCGTGGTTCGTCTCTCCAGTGGTCGAACACTAACCAACTTTGAAATGAACCTATAATTCACCCGGTTAAATGTGAAAATATGCTGACTCCACACATGTAAAATCACTATTTATATAATGAAGTCTGGTAATTTGGGAAATGGTGATTTCAGGGCTGTTTCTAGTTTAACAAAAAGAATCTCAGTCTTAATCAAAGAGGTTAACCTCTGTTGGGATCTTCCTGAGCCTGTCAGTGACAAAAACAATATTTTTTAATGGACGTGAATTCACAATGCTCTATTGAAAATAGGGTCCAGGTTAGGAAATACAGAAGTTACCCTTTACATGAGCAGAATGTCAGCATATTTTTGGTTTATGCTAGCCAGATGTCTGCATTGTGTCAAATATCCAGTATTTATTTCACTCTAACATCATGATTCTTCTAAAATTGTGCTAAGAGGTTTTATAACACAGTGGACATTCATCACTTGTGTGAATAAAATCATTTTAACTCAAGGTCCACTTACTGGCTCTTTCTGGACCTTTGTACCTCATCTCATGGTTTTGGAAACATTGAGAACTACAAAACATTTGTGGCTGAAAGCTCCACAGACAGCTCATATGTGGACCTTGAGTTAAGGAGGGACAAGTGGGTGTATGTGTCAGGAGATCAGCAGAACCTTCTAATACTCAACCGTGGTACTGAATTTTCAGACGATACTGAAATGCGAGTGGCATGCCAGCGCTCACTTTTTAATGTCAGGGCTGCTGCAGAGGGTTTGTGTGAAGTGTGTCTTATGTTTCTGCTTTATCAGTGTCAGTGGTGGGACGTGAAGGCTGACATATCAGTACAAAATCTGAGAACCCTGAGCTCAAGAGATTTCCTTTGATTGTTAAAAAGTCAAAAGGCAACAGACTGTGTCTGTGACACTTCTGGGAGAGAAGTCACTACAAGTCCCAGAGAGCATTGCTGTAAAAAAAACCCATCCAATTCAGGTTTTTGGTTATTTCCTGACTGCAGTGAAGTGTCCTGAAAATGCTAAAAGTGATTTCGCAGGTCTGGATGGACAGTGGCTGCTGAGGCTTCTGGGTACTGTAGTATTCAGAGACATTGACTATACCCAGCTGACAGCACACTTCTTCTTTGTTGCACTTTCCTTTACTTTAAATTTTAAACATGAGTTCAAATGCGACTCTTTTCCTGCAAAGCAGACAGTTAATTTGATTTTTTTAAAAAGGTGATGTTTGCAGAGATGTCTGTACTTTTTGGTAGTTTTGTCCCTTTCTTTTCTAAGTTAAAGGTACATCTGATATATTAGCCGCTCACAGCAATGAAAGGATTTGCTGCTTAGCTGTGTCTTATATTATTGTTCACTGAGTATCTTTGGGTTTTGGACTATTGGTTGGACAAAAGACAATATTTGAAGATGTCACCTTGGACATAGGATCATTGACATTTTCACTATTTTCTAACATTTAGTAGCAACAGTTTGTTAAAAGAATAATTTGTAGGTGAATTGATCAAGAGAATAATCATTTGTTGCAGGCTTATGTTATTACAAGAGATGATAATAATTAATCACAATCGATTTAACAGTCGTTAAGAGTTTAATCGAACATGTGAAATTTAATTGCTCAATCGATAGGCTGTTGAAATATATGCAATATCTTACTGTAAGCTTTGATTGAGGCAAAAATGTATTGGTATTGTTTGTAATAAGCAGTTTGCATAAGTTTTTATGTTTCTTTTCAAATAACGTTCATATTACCAATTAAGGATAATGCTAACGATTTGCAACCCTAGTTATTACAAAAACTGCCCTGAATAAACATCCAGGGTCTGTGTTTGACTTGAAGCTTTGATAGAAATAGATGGTAAAAAAAAGTGAAGCTTAAAGGTCCACTTATTTCTTTTATCCAGAGCTTTCTACTGCATCTCACAGTCTTGAATGAATGGAGCTGGTTTGGTTGTTATTGCGCGACCTACTGTAAGTATTTAAGTGTGGTCATTGTTGAGAGGAAGTCTCTTGTGAATGTCCACTGACTCTTGGTGGATTACTTTTGGCTCCTTCTCAGTTTGGTTAATAATGGAGCTGGCGGAGCTCTTCATGAGTCCTTTTTTTCCCGCAGCAGCAGCTTTAGGAGTCTGGGATCAGTCGATCTGATCAGATCAGATTGATGGATGAGAAGAGGAAAATGGAGGCGAGCGAATGCAAACTTTGAGACACAGCAGAATGAATGGTTAAGTTTCATTTTCACTTCTCCCAGCGTTCTGCTGCTCCATCTGTGCCCAGAGTGCGCGCTGCGCTCCAAGAGTGTGGTGCAATACACAACCAAATGGTTTTATATTTTCCGCCAATGAACGGTCCAGCTTTAACAAAACAAAAATCAATACCTTGAAGCAGATGTTTTAAACATTGATGGCTGCCAAAAACAAATGAATGTGTGGGAAACCATGAGCCAGTTCCATTTAGTGAATAAAGACAGTGAGATGCAGCTGACAGCTCTGAAAAATACCAAAGACCATGTTTTTATTAAAAAAACAAACTTGCATTTGATTTTGCAGCTGCCACTACCCAATTTCACAAACCCCAAGACTTTTGTCTGCATCAGTAAATTGAATATTTTCCAATGAAATATTAGCTGACAGGAAAGATGGACAGAACTATCAAAATAATATTAGATCTGAAAGAAAAGTAATTTTTCTTACTCGTCATCAGAGATTTTCGACATTTCTCTGGATTGCAGTTTGCTTTTTGCACTTGCTGAAAGCATTTATGTTAATGTTATTAACATATAAATACCAGGAGAAGTGTTTCCTGTATATAGATTTAATTTGGGCAGCCCTCCCAACACCTCATTTTGTACTTTTCTATTTATTTATTTCTCCCTAAAGTCTGTTACAGTGCTGCATTCATGTGCTACATTTATATATACATTTGTCACATAATGTCCCTTATCGAAAGTTTGCCCTTTTTAAATATTCTTCATTCCTTGTTGCCTTTCTTTATTTCCTACTTTTCTTCCCTTTTTCCTTCCTTCTTGTGTAGTGGTGCGTTTAAAGTGCAGACTGGAAAACAGAACTCCCTGATCATAAGCTCAGCATATAAGCTGGCAGCTGGTGAGAAACTGAACTGAAAAAGATGTTCTTTTATCCAGTTTTCAGTCTGCAGCTGTTCAAAATGAACCGAGAGAATTTAAGAGCCTTGTGGCCTTTTCTGCTTTTCAGTCATTTAGTGGTCGCAGTATATTATACAGAATAGTGATGCTAAATGCACATCTGTCGTAGTTGTCATGGTCTTTTATTGCTGTATAAAGCTCTGCAGACCGACCTACCCTGTTAACAACACCTCTTTTATTAATAAAGTTTCTTTTTTTGACCAAAAAATTTTGTTGGAAATCATCACATCTTTACTTTATTAGTATATTATTACATTTCCCATGAATCACTATGCCCTGGCTGTAATAAAACCAAGTGCTGAATCCTCATTTGACAAAAACATGATAAAGTTTGGTTCATAACTACATCTTCCATGATGCTTTGACAGCACCTTCATACAGCGATCTTAATCTTAAAATATTAGCATTTTTGCACATTTTAAAAATGGTGCCACATTTTTTTGCTTCCATAAGATTGTTGAAATTAGAGATATATTGGTATGCATGTGTATTTCTTCCAGTTTGAATACTGACACTTCTTTTAGGTTATGTTTGAACACACCGCTACATAATGCCATTCGCAATGTATAAATATCCTTCAGGGACTGTTTGGCGCATTTCACACGCTTTTCATTCTTCATTTTTTGATAATCATGTTCACAAGAATGAGACAGAGGTCACAGAGACCTTGACCTTTGACCACCAAAACCGGTTCATCACTGAGTGTTAGTGATTATTTGTGCCCAATTTAAAGGAATTTCCTCAAGGTGTTCTCGTGATATGGCATTCCTGAGAATGAGATGGACACAAAGTCACAGTGACCTTGACCTTTGAACTATGACCACAAATATGTAATCAGTTCATTGTTGCATCTAAATAGACATTTTTGCCAAATTTGAAGAAATTCCCTCAAGGTGTTCTTGAGATATTGTGTTTACGAGGATGAGACAATAATGAAGAGACATTATGAAACACAGTGCCTCATCACCCGCCTCCGGCCATGGCTATATCCATGAAAATATCTTATGAAAAGAAAAAGTGAAGTTAAAATCTTTTTTTTTTTTAAGCAGAGTAGCCATATAAATTTTATTATGTATATAAAATGTATATGTACAAAATAAAATGATTAATTAATATTAAATTCATATAGATAATCATCAAGGTTGTGTGGATTTTTTGTTTTTACAAAATGTTACACATTAATGTCTTCAGAAAGAATCTCAGTGTTAAAACACATTTTCCTGCTAAAAATGCACTAGTAAAACAAGATGTTTTGTCCCTATATCAATTTGAAGAAATGTTTTAGTAATAATAATAATGAAAGCTATTATTACTATTATTATTATTTATTATTATTATTTTATTATTATTATTATTATTTAGGCATGTTATTGTAGTGTTTTTGATACAAAATCCAATTAATTACAGCTTCTTGTTGTTCAGCATAGTTACAGTAGGCCTAGTTTTCGGCCCATTATATGAATCCCTTTAATGATCAAAATAATCAAATAAGCAGCCTTTGAATTTATCAACTGACAGCTGTGAGATAATGAACCCTTTACTCCCCCCTGCTGGACATTGTGAAACACTACAGAAAGAGAGTTCAGCCAATCAGATACAACATCTCAGCTCGCGTGACGCTATCCCCGCCGCCATGTTTGTTAGTGGCAGTGAAGCCTTTGTGGAGGTAAGGAGGAGCACCAGCGGAGCTTCGTGGAGTATCAGTCCGGGCCTCAGTGAGTGTCGTCCGGGCAGCAGCTATGGTTCAGACGTGCTCAGCGTACGGCTGTAAGAACCGCTACCACAAGGACAGAGCTATTTCTTTTCACAAGTAAGTTCAGTTGAAGGTTTTGTGTGAGCTAATTAGCATTAGTGTCCCGACATGACAGAAAAGCACTATGTTGTACCGGTTAGAAGTACCAAGAGAGAATTCGCCAGACTACATTTACTTATTTGCCTAATTTAAGCTTAATCGGTCGCTGTCAATAATACACGGGTGGTAGAATTTAAAGCGAGCGCTTTCTTGTGTCGTCAGGCTTTACTGGTAAATTCGGGTCACAAAGAATTCACAAAGCACAGCTTTAGACTGATACATTTAAAGTCTTGTGTGAAGTTTGTTGTCAATCGCACAGTCCTCCTCTTTGAAAGTAACAAGTTAACCCACAGCGTGGTTATGGTGGTGATACACAAACATTCCAGTTTCGATGTTAATAAAACTTAACAAAATGGTTGGTTCGCATATTCTGTTATGCCGAATTTAGCAGGACGTTGTATTTACTGGCAAAAACACTAACAATAAAAGTCTCCAACATGTCTTCCTCACGCACAAATGTGGGAATATTAAACTGCGTTAATTCTGATGGGAGTTCGGTCGCACTTCCTCACGTATCCGCGCTTGTTGGCTGTCAAGCTAAGGCTAAGGTTAGCCTGAAGTCTCCGTTTCTGGAACAGGGCAGACATGTGGAGACCTGTGGGTTTGGCCATGTGAGACGAACCAAACTTGAGTGTAACAACAACATAAGTTAACTTACAGAGCAATTAATATTTCGTTGAAGTTTACTTGTTTAGTTTAATTTAGCAGTCTGCAGCCTGTTGATTACTGAAACTGTTGAGGTGAGAGGTTCCCTTTTAATCCCAGCTGAGATCCAGGTGACAGTTTATAGGCCAATCTGCTGGTAAACTTGCTGTTGTGTTGGACTGAGTTCATTGTATAGGACAACATGTTCTCGAGTGTTTCACTTGGAAATGATTTCTGACAGGACCAGCCTTTAGCTAACTAATTTGCAACCACATTTACTTCCTATAACCTATATGGATTACTGATAAACAAACTGGTAACTGATTATTACAACTCTGATGTTAATAAAATATTGATTACAAAATTAACAAATCCAGAGAAGGTCACTTTTACATTTATTTCTTACTTTTCTCAGGTTTCCTCTGGCACGCCCAGATGTTTGCGGCAAATGGGTGGCGGCAATGAGGAGGAACAACTTCAAACCGACAAAGTACAGCAACATCTGCTCACAGCACTTCACCAAAGACTGCTTCAAGAGAGAGTGCAACAACAGGGTGCTGAAGGAGAATGCCGTGCCGTCGCTCTTCACCTTCAACCTCAACATCAAGGTGCAGCAGCTCAGTGTTTTTTATTTGCAGAGTCCACACACATTGTGATCCAGACCAAGTCAAACGTTAGACATAAACACTGGTGCTGATTTGGTTCAACATTGAGGGGAGGCAAAACAAATGTGAGTAAAGATAGATAGATAGATACTTTATTAATCCCTCACAGAAAATTACATTTGTGATGGCAGTTCATTCACAGTTAACTGCACACAGCCACACATAAAATAGAAACCCATCTGTAATTATCCACAGGAAAGAAAAATAAAAATCTTAAAAATAAATACTAAATAATAAATATTAAAAAGTAATAACTTCTAAAAAATATCCAATAATAATAAATACTATGTAGTGTATGAAATTTCAGTGTGCAAAAGTGCACAATGGTTATTTATTCATAATGTTTGATCATGCTCATCATGCTATCATGATCATCTTGATCATGATCATCATGCTATTAGTATTAGACTTATGGTGTGTTATACCCTAAACAATCTTAAATAAACAAACTATATATACCAGAATCAGAATTGGGTTTTATTGCAAATTTCATTTACACATACAATAAATCTGACTCTTTTTGGTGTAAAACAAAACTATTTGTAAAGAGTTTTTTGATACAATAGCCACCTTATTTTATAAATTAATGTAAAAATGTCCTAGAAGCAGCAGTGGCTGCACCCTGATGTGCCTGTACCACCTTAATCTGAAGATGGAACACCCAGCCAAATCCTAAGAAATATGAATTAACAGCAAATCAAAAAAAAATCTTCATATCATATATCATTTCTCCTCAGACATTACTCTTCCAATAACACGCGTCACTGTTTTTTTTTCACTGTTAACTGGATTGAAACAAGCAACAGGGCGACTCTGCTCTCTGGCCCATTGAACAGTTTCTCCATTCTTTCATCTGAAAAGCTGCTGACTGAGAGTTTGGTTTATAATGAAAATATTTCATTATTGAAGACCGAACCCTGCCGCCTTGTGCTGTGATGCATTGGTATGTAGCCTGTCTTAGAGACAAGCAGTTTAATAAAGTTCTATAGAGATCGCCATGTTAATACAGGTGCGTGTCTTTCCTGTGCGCAGCGAGCCAGAGAACAATAAACTTAGAGACTGCACTGAAAATGTCTTTTTTTTTTCAGGGAAACCACCAACAAATAGGGGTAGGAATAGTTATTTCTGCTTTAATGGGGTTGAAGCAGAAATTTTCATTAGATAAAGATATCTTGTGAATTTTAGAAATGTATTTCATCTTTGTCTTTTCAATACATTTTGACTTTCAACTCTCTGAAGTCATGGGACATGTTGGGATCACACCGAAACTGCTCACATACCTTGGGCACATGGTTATTAAGTCATTTTGAATTAATAGCCCCTAAATTTGTTCAGAAATTTTTTTTATTACTATGTTACTTAGGGGTGTGGGAAAAAATCGATTCGCAGGAGAATCTAAATTCTCGTTTTTAACGATTCAGAATCGATTCAGAAATCCCAAACATCGATATTAGACTATATGTACTAAATATAGTCTATTCTTAACACCCAGAATATTTAAGCATTTAGAAAAATCTTAATTATTTTCTTACTTTTTTCGCCAGTGAAAGCTGCCGACTGTGCCGTTCAGAGGGATGACTCTGGGAATTTAAATGGTTTTACGGGACCTTGTTCAGTAAATCCACAATGATAGATCCTATATTGGGTGTCTTCCGTCTATATTTTATCCATATTTGGATGATAAAAGTAGATTAGCATCGATGCTACACACCATATTGGATTCCCATGGTTCCTTTGGAGAGAGGTTAATTTCATCCGGTTGTTTGGGCATGTTGCTGCTGATGGCATCATTTAATTCCTGCAGTGCATCTTTTAAATATGCATCAGTCTTGTGTCCTTATGGTTCCCAACAAGGTCCGTTCATCCAGAGCAATGGCTTGATCCGGGATGTTAGGGGTTAACCATGTCTCTGTGAAGATGTGCTGGAACGCTCGAAAGAAACAAACAGACAGTGCCTTGTTGGCTGGTACCGCCAGCAAAGAAGAGGACGAGGAGGAGTTTGATCCGCAGAGGATACTGCAGATATAATCAACACATCAAACAGAAACAGTCTACGACGCACAGAAACGTGAGGGTTTTCCTCCACTTTTCAGTTGGGTGCAAAAAAATCTGTCAAAAGTACTTTAGAACACGAAATGTCTCACCTCTCTCCCTCAGTGTAATTCTACATTTATCTGCTGCCCTGGCACACATGAGGTCCGCTTTAAGAGGACTGAGTTTGGTTCTTATAAACAGGACAATATATGAAAACAGAAAACAAAAGTCCAAATAATAATGTTAGTTTTAATGTGTTTAAAATAAAAAAAGGAAATTTCTCTGACATTTCACAAACAGAATTGTGCCTTTTGATTTTACTTGTTTATAACTACAATACTACATTAAATATTTTATAAGGAGAGCTGTTTTTGTTTTTTTATGCTGCCAAGAAGACACTTGAGAAGAGGAGTTACTCAGGCATAGCTCCATCATTGCTTTAAGTCAAAAAAGATTATGCTTTATGATGTTTTAATGTGTCGATGAATAAAGAAATTAAAATAAAATTAAACAATTTAAAAATCAAGTAAAGATATCTACCATTTTTACTTTTCTGATGTATCGAAATTGAACTGAACTGAGGTATCTCTGTTCCACCCCTAACCAAATAGTGAGTTTTTTGAACAGTTAAACCAATAATGTCTGTAGGGAGCAGGTACCATGGATGTATTAAGAGACCCGCTTTCAGCATTGGAGGCAGGTCACGTTTATTTTTATTGAAAGTCTGTGGGAAAAGGGTTTTTTGGGTTCCAGATTTACATTGGTGTAATCCTGGATTAGTTCAAAAAGCAGCATCAGAACTGTTGTGTGTTTTCTGTCTGACAGTCGGAGTCCCTGGAGGATCACTTCCCCTCAGAGATCCACTTCCCTCTCTCTTTGCCTCTGACCTCTGACCCGGTGGAGGAGCAGCAGGAGGAAGAGGTGGAGGAAGAGGAGGAACCCGGGAGGAGCCTGCCCGACATCCAGTGCGACAATGCTGCGGTCTCCTGTGACCACAACTACACAGCGGAGGACTCTGCCCGGCAAAAGAAACGCATCGCTCAGCTGCTGGAGCAGCTGGGGAGCCTGAAGAAGAGGCTGAAGACGGCGCAGCAGAAGTGTCGGCGGCAGGAGAGACAACTCAAGAGGCTGAAGGCGGCATGTGAGACGCCAAGGAGCAGCCGCAAAACGCCAGCAGCGTTGGGAGAGGGATACGTCATCGTACCCAAACACATCTACAACCAATGTTGGGGAAGCTGCTTTGAAAGCATTGCTCTGCAAACTACAAACTGCTTCACAGTGGAAGAAGTCGAACTCCAGCATAACTACCCGAGGGAGAAAGCTAGTTTGATTAACTAAAGCTACTGAGGAAAGTAGTTAAAAATGACTTTTCAAAAAAAAAAAGTCAAATGAACACTTTACATGTGATACGATAATACGAAAGTCACATGGAAGAAAAAATGCCACTAAATTGAGTTTATTGCAAAAGTGTCCACGTTTTCAGCGGTCATGCATAAACCAAAAATAATAAAATTACCCGTTATTCAAGGGAAAAGAGCACCTTTGGGTTTGTCCACAGTGTTCACTCTGTGTGTAACATTACAGCAGGCAGGTTTCCATTAAGCTTCAAAACGTGCGTACTGAAGCTGCGAATATAAAACACGGCTAATGGAAACATATCAATTTTGAAAAAACATATTTATTTAAAAAAAATGTATACACTCACATGAGGTGGTCTTTCAGGCGATTTCAAAAAGCCATATTTTGCAGAACTGCAATGGAAAACCTTTTTTTTTGTCTTTTCTAGGTCACATGATGCCATGGCTGTGTGCTTGTCAGTAGGAACTGGCTCCCTCATGATGCAGCAGCTACAAGAGGTGTTATTGCATCACTTAGGTCTTCGAAAGTTGAGCAGATCATCGGTTGTTTTGAAATCTCAATTCCTCTGTGAAATCGTGGACTATCACCTCCCAGAAATCCCTCATAAGGGGCTCCCCTTTCCATTATGGTCTACGTGGCCTTGGATTGGAAATAATGACAGCTAGTGTGGTGGCTGCGATAGAAATAAAGCTGCTAATGTTTTAACATCCATCATCTTGCTTCTTGGAATGTTATCACCAGAGAAGTCACAGAACATCACTCAGTGGAAACGCATTCATCTCACAACTGTGTTTTATCGATATTTTGAAAATAAAGCTTATGTTTTGCGCAAATCTGTAATGGAAACTTGCCTAATGTGGCTAACTTATCTAATTTTTGCTGTATCGGCTAGCAGAGTCAATGTCAAAGGGATACAATTTTTAACCAGCTCTATATCATAACAGTTTGGGTAATATGTGTAACTGAACTGTGGTAAAGCTACCTAGTCTCATCCACCTGTGGGAGCATTTATTGGTCTATTGCGGGGCAATGCATTGTGGTAGTTGTATGTTTTCTGCCTCTTTTAGTCATTTGTTTTTTTTTTTCTTTAGTCATGTTTCACTAATTTTATGTCTGTACTGCAGAGGGGCCTCGTTTTATAAAAAGACCATCTTTCCAGTGGTGAAAATACTTCTTTTATCCATTCACTTTTATGTGTATTCTTAAATTTGTGTTTTATATCTCTGCAGTAGAGAAAGTATCAACTCTACGCTTGAATTAGTTAAAACATAGGTTTTCACCATGGTGCAATAGGTTAATTTATCGGCTTAAAGGGAGAGTGTTTTTCAGCCTGGACACTTATTTTTCCCCATGTTTTTGTGTCCTTTCAACAGATAAAAATCTTATTTTTGTCAGTTGAAAGGACACAAAAACATGGGGAAAAATAAGTGTCCAGGCTGAAAAACACTCTCCCTTTAAGCCGTGCCTGGAAAGTGTCTGTGGGTGACAGAGAGCCATAAAGTATGCCAAATAAACTAATGTTAATGACGCTACTGTGGTGGAAAAAGTAAGCAACTAATTACATAAGTTAAAGTAAAGCCTCAAAATATAATTTAAATACAAAATAAAAGTACTCATTATGTAGACTGGCCCGTTCCAGATTCATAGTAAGCTACAATTATCAATGCATTGATGTGTTCATCACTTAAATGTTGTAGGCGACACAAGTTGCTCATTAAATGACTTTAGGCAGTATAGTTAACCTATGATAATGCTTCATATTTAATTATTTGGTTATATTTTGCATTATTATTCTGAGTCTTTAAAGTAACTAAACCAGACAAATAAATGTAGTGAGTGTAAAAAGTGGAGTAAAAACATGAGATTTAGAAAAAGCTTGTGAAAAATATAGCGGGGGCAAAAGCAAGTGAAAAGCTATAGAATTATCATAATTACATATTATATATATAAATAATTATGTATTTTGCAAAATTATTGTAATTTTAAGCACTTTTAACAGGTTATTTCCATGGTGTTATTATTTTTTTTTTAACTTTCTTTTATGCGTTTTTCATGTAATTTTCTTTTTTCTCAGTGCCTTCTTTTCTTGATTTTAAAAGAAATCAAACTAACTTGTTCAGGTTTCAAAGGGTTAATCTGGAAATAAAAAATAAAACATCTAATTTTAAATAAGGTAGAGTGCATAAAAAGCATCAAAATAGAGTTCATTCAAAAAAAAAATCCAGGATTTAGAAAATGAAGTGTTTGATGCACTAAATTTTAGTTGATATTAAAGCTGGTCCATGTCAAATAGCTTTCTGGTCCGTTCTAATAAAACATGCAGGAATGTCAGGACGACTGAAGATTTAAATATACAGCTAAAATTCAGATTTCTTGATATGAATATATCCCTACCTTTGAAACTTAACTCTTTGTAACTCGAGCGGGTTTGATTTCCTATGAAAACACAGAGAGAAGGCAATGAGCAAGATATGGGCCAAAAATTAGCAAGAAATTCCTGAAAAGGTTTCAAGATTTCCTGAAAATAAGACCCCCCAAAAATAAAAAAACCAAAAATCCAAAATAGAACTGAAAATTAAATGATTTCAGAAGAAATGAATTTGTTCACGTTTCATAGGGTTAAACAGCTTGTAAAAGATGTCTAAATTCAACACAAGAAAACTGGGGTTGATCCAGGTTTCAAAGAGTTAAAGTAGGACAAGTAGATTTATTTATTTTTTTTTATATTGGGGGGTGGGGTTGGGGTTAGGGTTTTAGCTGAGGATGATAGGGTTCAGGATAAGGAGCAAAGAAATGCATTATGTCAATGAGTGTCCTCACAAATATAGAAGAACAGTTCTGCCAGTTTTACTGTGTGTGTGTGTGTGCGTGTGTGTGTGTGTGTGTGTGTGTGTGTGTGTGTGTGTAGACGTGTGTGTGTGTGTGTGTGTTCCATGAATGCTGCCCTGTGTAATGTCAGGCAGAATAGAGTGGAATGTGTCAGGATGCAGTCAGTCAGTAGGTAGACCTTAGATTCTTACAAGGAAGATTTATTTTATTCATTTATTTTAAAAAAAAATCAAATTAGGTATCACACAGCAACAGGGCATCATCATCAGCATCAGGAAATGTTTAAATTAGAAAGGGCTCAATAGACAGAAAACAGATGGGGGGAGTGAAGTTTATAGGTCTTGAGGACATAGTGGACGTGTCTGAAAGAAGCCCAGAGGAGCAGGAAGACAACGAGTAAGTTAATCAAAGGCAAAATATAAATTGTTTTTAAGTGTTGTTTGGTAATATGTGATGAAGACACGTCAATATGAAAACTTAACATTGTGGTGTGTCTGTAGGGAGAGAGAAGAGCTCTGGAAGACGCTGCAGAAGATGAAAATCAAGCACCGAGAGCAGAGGGAGCTCCATCAAAAGTATATAGAGCACGGATACAACCGCGAGGCAGAGCTGAACCAGACGGAGGCTCAGAACAAGTTCCTCTCCATCAAACTAAGGAGGTATGCCACCTTAATCACAACTGTTTTTCTGTCATATCAGGACAACTGAGTGAATACACGCTGTGAATAAGAGAATAACATTCATTCATACTTCTCTTAACCCTTTGAAATCTAGATCAACAAAATGTTTCTTGCCTCTCACAAGCATTTCAACCTTTGAAAAAAATTGTTTTGATTTCTTGAAATGACATGGCTAAAAAAGACAATGTGACAAGAGATGTCCAAGAAAATAAGGAAAAGCTGAAAGAACATCAACGGAAAATATGTTTTTAAAAGATTAAAACAGAGTGCAAAACAGAGTATTATTAGAAAATAAATTTTTTGGCTTGTTGTCTTCTATGTTTTTCAAAGACATTAAACAAGTTTCAAGGGGTTAAGTGGACATGCTATGTTGGCCCATGTATTTCATGTGGTGGTTGATTTTGTGTTCAGGTTACAAGAGCAGGCCGAGGAGTTGAGGAAGAGGAGAGAAGAGGACGTGGCAGCCATGGACCAACAGCTTCGGTGTGAAAAGGAAAACAAGAAGCTCAAGAACCTCATATGGCAGATGGTACGTACATGCTTACATTTCTACTCTGCTTCAGTTTATCAAGAAGGATGAATAAGTTACGTCTTGCTAAGCCTGTCCCCTTCGCTCACTGGGACAAACCATAGACTGTATACAAAGATGGACGACACGCCCTCACTGACCCCCGCTGTGCTGAAACAAGGTTAAAATATCCGAGATGCAGGCATGTACATCTTGTGAGGGTGATGTCATTGAGAGCCGTAGCGATATTTGCGGTGTGGGAACTTACGGCCAAAGCTCCTGTCCAACCAATCGCAAGCAGCTCCATTGAGTGGGAGCACACAGATTGGCTGTCACGGCTGTCAATCATAGTGGAAAAGCCCCCTTTGTATATGCTTTGCTATTTACAATAACATACTGTATGCACCACATACAAAATATTACTGTAAATACTGTTCAGATTACAAGAAGTGGTTACAGTGTAGGTGTAGTTTGGCTACATCCTCTAACACCACTGAGCTAATGTCCTGTTTCCAGGATGATTGAAATACTCGCTGGTCCTTCAGGTCGTTCCTTTTTTTATACTCTCCTAATTTGGCATGTCAGTTGCTATATTTACTAGCCCAACGTGGGATTTTGCTTGCCGCAGGTAGTCGAGCGATCCTTATTGCTGGAATATGCTGCTGAATTCTGACCATGATGTTAATCTCTGTTTTGTGCAGGAACGACAGATGAAGGAGCTGAGAGAAGAGAACGAGGAGCTGACAGTTCAGGTATGACATCTAACTCTGCTGTTACACTACAAACAAACTTTGCTCTCACATGAGTGTTTCATGTTTGGATCCATCCTAAAGTCACTGACAGAATATTATCAAAATAAAGTGTTTATTTCTGAACATGACCCTCACTTTGAGCTGCTTATCTTTCAGCTGAGACAACCGTCTCTCGAAGAGAACAGGGACACAGAAGATCAGAGGACAGCCGAGCAGGAAGTAAAGGTACAAAACGATGTTCTTCAATTAACCCTTTGAAACCTAGATCAACATCAGTGTTCTTGTGCTGGATTCAGATGCACTTCACGAGCAAATAAATGCACAAAGCAACTTGCCGAGAAATGTCCTGCAAATTGCTAGATATTAGTAGAATAGGAAGTTATTTATAATGAAAAATTAAGGGGAAAATATCCATTCGTACTTACATTATGATTATGTATTTTAAAGTTATGTTACAGAATTTTTATTCTTGAGCTTTTCAGGTTTTTTTTTTAATGTAATTCTTTCAGAATGTTTAGGTAATTTTCTTGTCTTTTTAAACTTTAATTTTTCCACTAATTTTCATTTTATTTTATTTTTGTTTGTTTTTTTTCCCAACTTTGTGCTATTTTTGGGTCATTTCTTATTTTGTTTCTCACTGCCTTCTTTCCGTGTTTTTGAAAGAAATCAAGCCAGTTTGATTTAACTATATATACACATATATATGTATGTGTGTGTATATATATATATATATAAATAAAATCATTATTTTTTTTCCCTAACCCATTTTTTTCTTCCAAACTGTTCACCTGTCCAATCAGCTCATTCACTCAGTCTTAAATTACAGTTGGTTGTTAACTCTTTGTGTGTTTTGTAGCACAAACTGGAGCAGCTTCAGGAGGTCCTTCGATCTAAAGACCAGGAAATAGAGACGGTATGAACATCTTTAGAAAATCTTCAAGATATCATTTTTTTAAATGTCTCTCGGCTCCAATTGACCATTTGATGAAAATGTTTCTTAATCTGAGTGTTTTTGTGTTCGTGTTTTACAGAAATCCAACGCAATGATTCATTTGGGAAAAAAGATAGCAGAGGGTTACGACGCCATCAAGGTACGTGCTATTACTCAATCAATCAATTAGACTTTATTATAAAGCCCTTTTCATGCAAGTTAAGACCTAAAAAATAGGAGCACTCATTTTAAATTTAGGAACTAAGAAAACACCAGCTGAAGGATAAACCGTATAAATACAAAGATAAAAAATAGATAAATAACTAACTGAATAAAATGATGATAGTAATAATAAAAGCTAAATAAGTAATATACTCAAACTGTAAATTAGAGGTCAGTGACAGGAGAACAGCACAAAGTAGAATAATGAATAATGATAAATATGTTAAAAATAATAAAATGATACAGGAAGTTGTAAAACTGTCAAACACAAAAATGTATAAATAAATAGTCAATTGATAAAGTTTGATTAGAAGCCAAACTAAAAAGGTGATAAGGGGCTACAAAGTGTGTAAAAAGTAAAAAGTGTGTGTGTGTGTGTGTGTGTGTGTGTGTGTGTGTGTGTGTCTGTGTGTCTGTGTGGCTGTGTGCCTGCGTGTGTTTGTTTGTCTGTGTGTGCATGTGTGTGTTTTATTACATTATACCTTACCTTGTATGTGTCGTCTGCAGGAGCTCAGAAAGGATCAGTGGGAGCTTCGAGGGAAGCTGAGCCAGAGATGGGAGGAGCAGATATTAAAGTAAGTTATATTTTTATTGCTTCTTCTGGTAGAACAGTCTCACTGAAGTACATAAGTGAGCAATATTTTAAATTAAGCCAGTCTGCATGTCACAGGTTTATGTCAGTGTTGTGAGTGGAGTTTCTTCACATCTGTCTGTTGTTTATTTTGTTAGAGCTGCACAGACACAGAGGACACAGAGGACACAGAGGACACAGACACAAAGGACACAGCCACTGGATTCTTCAGCTACGGTAAGTATAATAATCAAACACCGTTATTGTGAATATTCACACAACCAAAAACCACTGACACCAAAAAGTTAACATAATAGCTAAAAACACAGGGGTGTTTCTAGGATTTTGGTTTAGCCATATCTCAGTCGGGGGTGGGGGGGTCAAGGGGGATCCTTCTTTAGGATTTTTTTTTTCTTCTTTTTTTGATTAGATTAATTATGAATTGTGATCAGAACAACGTTAGTTTTTGTCAGTAATTGGTCTAGAGTTTGGGAAATGGTTAAATATATGTATACATATTAATTAGATTTGGGCGGTATGTAATATTTCATAACTGTATGCCTTCCTGAGATTTCACTTGCATATATGGCTGTTCAAGTGGACGGTGCTTTTTTTGGATTTTGGATCATTGCAGAAAATAAGCTCTGTGGCAAACAAACATTTATGATATTTACTGGGTTTTTCCAGCAAGATTATCTCCATAAATTAACACAACTTTTCGGATTTTTGAAGCGCAAATGCAACTGCCAGAAGTAAAAAGCTAATGTTAAGATACAAATGAACTACACCATGGTCGTACAGCTTAACGTCACCACGACAACGACGCTGTAAAGCCGTGTTTTCTGCGGTTCGGTTTAATGACATTCTGTAGTCTCATTTAGCCACTTGTTAGCAACCACCTTTTTTATGACACAGCACGTAACTAAGATATTTCCCATATTGTTACAGTGCAAGTAGTGTTTGTCATTGATGAGGCAGACCTTCATCTAACATATGTACTGAAACCCTCTGTTATCTTTTTATAGGATGAAGCACACAAATATGAAAGGTAAGAAATAATTTTCTGTCTCCCAACAACACTAAAAAATTCGTAACTAAACCAAAAT
The DNA here is from genome assembly GCF_008729295.1 of Plectropomus leopardus. Lineage (NCBI taxonomy): Eukaryota > Metazoa > Chordata > Actinopteri > Perciformes > Serranidae > Plectropomus > Plectropomus leopardus. The sequence continues at coordinate 2,847,730 of NC_056482.1, read as the reverse complement.
GAAATGTTTAGTTTCCTTTGCTTGTTTGTGTATTGCGTGTTTGTGTTCAGCAGGTGGAGTCGTGTGAAGGCTGCGCTGTGGAAAGGAGTGAAGACGGCAGGATGCGTCACCTTGGGTGCCCTCCTTTCTGTGGGTGTCATGGCCTCCATGGTGCCTGTCTGTATCAGCAATGATCCTGACTGCAGCTTGGGGAACGTTGCTTACAACTTGCTGAAGATCTACAGAGAAGTCCAGCATGTACCCCCCGCTATCTATTAGAACCTAGCCTGGGGTCCTTTCCAGAAAGCAGGTTTAACTAAATCTGAGTGTAACTCTGAACTGTGAGTTAATTCACTTTGAGACAGAGAACTGAGACTTTTTAAGTTTAGCTTGTGTGCACTAAATGATAAAAGCATCATCAGTGGAGCTGGATACTACGATTTCACCATGGCAACACGTAGATAAACAGCACAGCCTGCATTTTAATCCGGTGGACGTGGAGATATTAATAATTAGATTGTGAACTCCACTGCCACAGTTTGGCAGGATTATGATGAATTTTTTACATATTGTAGACTGCGCACATTCAGCCTATCTTTAAAAAAGAGCCTGAGACAGAGCGGGAAAAGTGTCACACAAAAAAAAAGTACACAAAAAAAAGTTTTAGAGATTTTCAATAAAGCATATTTGTTTAGTCTGACAGGGACAAACACAGGCAGCAACTGCATATCCAAAAATAGCTGAAAATTAAAAAAAAAAAAAAAAAACATACATACATACCCATTTTTAGGGGCTGTTTACATGGCAACGGTTCTGAAACATGAAGTGTTAAACTAAGTTGCGGTTTGGCCTGTCTTTCACATGACAATGGCGTTATAGGGGCCTGAGAACGCAAACTTTTGAAACCGGGTTCCAGATTGTAACTTTTTTTAAAAAATGCAACCAGTTGTGAGAACGGTGACGTCACAGCCGCACTTTGCGCGTGCTCATCATGTTTCAGCGAAATAGCCATGCATTGGGAGGAGGACAACAATAACAAAAATGGCAGCCTAACAAGCTGTGTTTGTGCTGCTGACTCTACTGAGGTTATTGTTCATCATCTGTTAGTTCTCGTGCGTTCGTTCATCATCATCTTGTTCTTTTATGCTCTCCGCTCTGGAGAGGAACACCTTAGTGCTTAGGTGCGTGGCGTTCCTCTCTGATGTGTCATAACATCGCCAGCTACTTGCCTAACATGCATACTGCAGCGTTTTGGGTTGTTTTTGTTGATTTGTGTGCACAAATGTTCACAGTGTTACCATATGACTGATGCTAGGGAAAGACTTTAATGTTTTTAGTTGCGCCGTCCTGGTCTGAACGTGGCCTTACAATATAAACTGAGATGTCACATGTAACACATGAAAATGCGCTGACAAACTCACAGCTGTTGTCAGCAGGGGCATGTTTAGCAAGTGACCTGGGGTTGGCATGGCCCCCCCCCTGAATTTTTATTCTAGGTGGTCATTATGATTGGCTGTCTGTCAGTTTGAAGAGTTTGATGAATTGACTGAATTTTCCTTTAAAGGTGCAATCCAGTCTGACCTGAGAGACATTATCACTGTTTGACTCAAGTGATTTGAATTTTACTTTTTTAAAAAAAAAAAAAAATTAATTATTTTTTAAATTATTATTAATTATTATTATTATTCTTATTTTTAATTTTTGCATCATTCGTTGTTGCCTTTTACCTATTTATTTTTTTTTTTTTGATATTAGGTCTCAGAGGGTTAACATAGGTAAACTTCCGCTAATTAATGTGCTTCAATCCCTCTTTTGATCCGAACTAACTCAGTGAAATGAAGCAGCCTGTGTGTCTCTGTCAGAGGGAGGAGTCAGACTCAGAGTTTGTTAAAGAAAACCTGCCAGCGAGCAGGTTAGAATCACTCCTCTCTTTTTCTGAAACTGGAAACTCACAGTTCCCCTCACCTCAGGGTTCACTTATTTAGATTTTTCACAAAATCTGCTTTCTGGAGTACCCCCCGGTTAGCTGAGACAGGGACCACATTATACAGCCTGACAAGACGAGACTGAGGGAACTAAAGTCGCCACTTAACACCTTGCACCTGTCAGCCCAGGAAGGGGGCTTTTCCTCATTTGCGGTCCTTCCCAAGGTTTCTTCCTTTTTTTCCTTGCCCTCTTGAGGAAGGTGCTATTTAAACATTTAGGTGTTTTATGCATTTATTAACAGATGACTTTTCTTTCTGCAGCATCCCCATTCAAAGGGAGAATAATGCAAGGGTTAATTCAACCTTTGGTATACATATATTAACAAAGGACAGATATTGGACCTTAAGCAAAAACAGTGCATTGAAAGAGTTAATTCAGCCCTTATCATGCAATTATTTACATTTAAGCAAAAACAGTGCAGTGCATTAATTCAGCCTTTATTATGCACACATTAAGTTAACCACACCTTTATAGGTGCAATAATTTCTTTATAATTCTGCACATATTAACAGTTAACTTTGCTTTTGCAGGTCCTCCACCTGGAATGAGTGCTTCACGTGGTCAATATACGGCGTGCTGCCCCACATCGATTGCACTTCATAACAGTTAATTTCTCTTTTTTTTTGCAGCATTCAGACATCAAGCAAGAATAGTGCCTTGCAAGGTTGAATTCAGCCTCTATTATGCATTTATTAACAAATGATTTTTATTTTTGCAGATTCTGGACCTGAAGTGCACAGAGTGCTTTGCAGGGGTTAATTCAGCCTTTGTTATGCACTTACTAACAGTTAACTTTGCTTTTGCAGCTGCCGAAGTTAAAGCAAGAACTGCGCCTTGCAAGGGTTAATTTCATTTAACTGTGCTTTTGCAGCTCCTCCACCTGGAATGAGTGCTACATGTGGTCAAGGCTGATGAATATGCAGCGCGATGCCCCACATTGATTGCACTTTTCAACAGTTAACTTCTTTTTTTTGCAGCCGGATCAAAGGCGAGAGCAGTGCATACTCAGGGTTAATGCACCTTTTATTGTGTACTTTATTAACAATTAACTTTGTTTTTTTTGCAGCTTCCGGACGGAAAGTGAGAAATATGTCTTATTTGAGGTATACTATGCAGGATTTTCCTAAAAAGCAATGTAATGACTCAAAACTGATCCACCTCATTCTTCACTTATGACCCTCTTAAAGCGTGTAGCAGTGAATTTCTCTGCAGAGAATCTGCCCTCTGACTGTGTTTTCCTGTTTATTTATTTTGCTGTGTTGGTAATGTTCCTCAGGAAAATGCTTAGATGAGGTGGGGACTTTATAAAAAGGTAGTGACCAGGTGTCTGACTGTAAGCAGCACGCATCCAAGAGGAAACTACAAAGTCATGGACATGGTATTTTAATAAATACACACACAAAAAACAAAAACGCAAATAGCAACCAAGAGTGAATCTAAGGTTGGTTTTTATTTTCATCAGCGTTGCTGTTTATAAACTCACGATTCCTGCATAGTATACCTTTAAGGAGAATGAATCCTTTCTTATAATGTATCAACAGTTAACTCTGCTTTTTTGCAGCTTCTGGATCTAAGGTGAGAATAATGCTTCATAAAAGTTAGTATTCTGTTATATTACAGTATAACTGTGCTTTCACAGCTCCCCCCTTCTGAAATGAGCTCTCCTACATGAGGTCAAAGGTAATGAATATACAGCATTATGCCATACTCTGATTTCAAATTAGATTTTTTTAAAGACTGGACTACATTCAGTCAAAATACCTTAAATAAAAATAACAAAAGGTACATAAGTACTACTCTCTGGTTTTTATTGCTGATATATCATGTGGTCGCCGTCTCTGTGTTTTCTGTCTGAATCATTCAGTCTAAGCTCAACAAGACAAAAATGGTCGGGCAGTACGTGTTCGGTTTGTTTAATGAGAAATGATCCAAAAATTAGCTGATAATTGTTAAGAGAGAAATGTTCATAAAACTACATTTATAATTCTTATAATTATATATTTAAAATTATGTTACAGAAGAAAAGAGAACTTTCCTAACATTCTCTTGAGCTCATCTTCTTATTGCTTTTGATTGTTATTTATTTTATTTTTTTTTACATTTTACTTAACTTTTTATTTCTTACGTTCTTGTAATTTTCTTGTAACTTTTAACTCACATTTAGCTAATTTTTAAATTGCTCATCGCCCTCTTTGCATGTTTTTGAAAATAAATAAATAAAAAATAAATAAATCAATAAATAAAGCTAATTTGCTCAGGTTTAAAAGGGTTTAGTTTATGATTTATTTCACTTTCACTAAGTCTTGTAACCATGCAGTTCTTCTCATTTGAGGGAAAATAAAAGTAGCAGTGAGACTTTAGCCTGTAGGTGGTGTTACAGAGCTATATGCCAGAAAACTGGGTTCCTCAGAGTCTCCTCTCTCGAGGTCTCGCTCACTGATCACAGTGCACACCTAGGTGAGCACAAAGTGCCCCCCTTATCAAAAAATACACTTAAACCCACACTGGATCAACACTTAGCTGTAAATACTGCCTCAAAGTGCACTTTGAACTACCTGCATGAAATGTGCAGCTGTGGTTGCTGTAATTCTGTTAGGTTGAATGCAAAGGTGATATTGTGACTGAACCATCTACTTTTGTACCATGGTACAAAACCATTGTGGCTTTTCCGAGATGCCCGATGAGCTTTAAAAAAATAATCCAGGATTTGACAAGAGAAAAATAAAATATTCAACTGAAAGCAGAAGAAAGGCGGTATCTGACGACTTTGGTTTGAAAACGGGTTGATTTTTTAAATACAAAATTCAGTCTTTCAACTGATTAGTCAGCCAATTTTAATTCAGTTACAGCCCTTACTACTTTGAGAAAAACTGCAATCAAGACAAAACTTTTCATTCAAAACTTTTCAAGCGTCCGACCTCCACTGGGGCCATGAGTAATTAGTCCCACTGTCCCTTCACTTTGACGATGCTCCAAAGAATTATTCTTTCTAAGGTAAGAGCTATGGGGATCCAAAATCCAAACAAAAAACAATACATTTCTTGACCCAATTCTTTTCCCCAGAGGATGAACGCTTAAAACTTAATGACCCATGACCTTTCCATTTTCTCATGCCAGCCTCAGGACAAACTTTATTTTTTTGATTTTTGATTTTTAGCATCCCTGCTGGTAAGACTGTAGCAACAACTAAACCGTCAGGATGTTGATGTGACAGTTTTTCAAATTGTGGCTGTAATGAGGCCAGCAGCCTTCAGGGGCCACTAACAGGAGCAGGTTTCAGTTTGGACAGCAGACTTCAGTTCCTTGCTGACCTCAACCCTCCTCAGGTAAACGCAGCTCTGTGGGGCTCAATCTGATCCAGGTGGACGTGTTTGGGCTGAAGCTCGGACGCCCCCGACGGCGTGGCATCAAGGTCATCCTGTCCGAACTGTGACGCTCCTCAGGCTGCAGTCTGACCACTCTGATTAAACAACACATGGTTGACCTGCCGCCACTGCTGCTGCCAGCAAGAGAAACAAAGGTAATACTAGGTTTTATATACACTATTCACACAGAGATAGAAAAAAAAAAACAAGAACAAAATATAAACACAGAAATTTTAACTATTTATGATTTTAGATCTAAGCAAATTGAGATTCAGTATTCTTCATTTTAAACATTTAAAAAATATCTGATTTTTAATAAAATAACACAAAATATTGTGTATGTAAAAAGTCATATTTAAATAATAAAGCTGCTTACATAAATGAATTTAAAAAACAACAAGAAATATAGTTAACACAAGTAATAAATGTTATTAATTCAAATTGTATTGCTGATCCCAATTTTTTACACACCAAATATGCATGGCTAAATTTTGCCATTGTGTGCCCAAAATAATGTAGAATGTTTTCATTTGACATTTTGAAGCTAAAAATAATAGTCTTGGGTTTAAATATTTCACTTGATCAGGCTACAGGATCCCTCAGCTGAGAACTGGAATATGGAAGCAATTAAGAGACATAACTATTTGGATTTTAACAGCTTCTGAATACTTAATAATGAAATGTAAACACTGCTGAATTCATAGCATTGAAATGTTTTTGATTTGAAAATCCTGTATCTGAATGAATTTCCTCTGATTTCACCTTTTTGTTTTAATAAAAATGAAAATAACAGATTTATTTATTTGCTATTTTTAAAAGCTGACTTTAAATATGTATTTTTTTCTCTCAATATTCAGAAATTAAGATCCAAAAAGTGTCAGCATTTCAACATTTTCAAAAACCAACATGAACATGTACGGAAATCAACTTCTGAAATTCCAAATTGAGAAATATTCACATTTCAATTCCAAAGAGACAGATTCAGAACAAATAAATTGAGAGACGTGATTTTCACATTGATCTTTTTCAGTTTTCGTGATTTTAAAGTTTTCAGTGGCTCTTTAAAAAATGTAAATACTTTTGTCTTTTATTTGCTTCCATACTAGAACAAGATCATACAATACCTGCAAAAAACCTTATCATGAGTGACAAAAATCTCTAAAAAAAATGTATGAAATTAACTGTTGCATATCGAATGATGAATAATAATAATAATAATAATAATAATCATAATAATAATAATAATAATAATAATAATAATAATAAAAAAAGAAGAAGAAGAAGAAGAAGAAGAAGAAGAAGAAGAAGAAGAAGAAGAAGAAAAACAGAAGAAATAAGATAGATCCTAGATTTTTTTTTGTCATCTTTTCATATTTTTTTTCTCTAAATAAACGGAAAAAAGATACATACCATTATTAAATGGTTGTAAGTAATGCAGTACCACAAATTTAAAATACATCTTTTTTGCATATTTTATTAGTCAAATTGTCCACATTTAAACAGTCTTTTCTTCTATCAGATCATTTCCTTGTTTTCAGCCTCTGCTCATATGACTCTGCTGCTGATGAATCTGTTCATCCTCTGACCCAGATAGAAACTCCACAGCTTCAGTTTTTATTCTCTTCAGTCTGGACTTGCAGCGTTCAGCCTGCAGCTCCAAGCTGAGGACTTAGGAGTAAATTGAGGTTAGCGGGACGAACATGATGATAATGACAATGATGTATAGAAATGTAAACGGTGCCATGAATCTAAAAGCTGCCCTGCAGCGTCTATCAGATCTATAATAACGTCTGATCTCTCTGCCAATAATCTGCCGTTTCCTCAAAAACACTAAACACACGCCTCGGGGGAGGAAACTGAGGACGAGAGAGAGGAGGGTGGAGAAGGCTTTCACTGAGAGCAGAGCTGTCGACTCACATCCCAGAGAGGAGGAAGAGACCAGAGGAGGGAGAGGGTGACGGGAACATCCACGATGCTGCTGAAGTGCTGCTGAGCAAAGCAGCTGCCCAACCAGGACAAACCCACATGTCAAACTGTAGAATATGATGATAGCAGATAAATCACATGGATTACATTATATCTAATGATTAGAAAAAGATATGATAATATTATAATAATGTTAAAAATCCAAAGTCTTTAAGGCTGTGAATTAGCAGCATGTACCAGGGGTTTCGCTGCATTCTAATCACCAACTAGTGCTACTGAACATCCTGATTATTAATTTGAGCTCTAAGGTGTTTGCCTCTGCCAAAATTATGTTTTATGTTCAGTTTATCTGTTTGTCAGCAGGATTACAGAAAAATTATTAAAAAAACTTGGTGGAAGGGTGAAGCAAGGGCCAACGATGAACCCATTACATTTTGAGTGGATCTGATTCATGGGGTGGATACAAAAATTATTTTTTACCTACAATTATATTGTGAGATAGGGCATTTGGCCCTGGCAGAGGTCTGCACTCTCTGAGTGTTTTTCTACTTTCGTTATTTAATTTCTCCACAATTAGGCTACATTACTCATGCTCCTGAATTGTGCTCTACAGTCATTTCATTTCTGCTTTATATGGTCAATGACAGTGTTCTTTAAAAATGGTCTATTGGACAAATCAGCTAGTTCTTATTCTGAAGTCGTCAAATGCCGCCGCTTTTGCATTGCTTTCAGCGTAAGAGCCCAACGCCAAAAGCCACTTTTGTGTCTAGATGAAATGCCACAGCGCGGCGTAAAATGAGAGGGCGGCCGGACAGAAGCGGCGGCATTATTATCATACACTAGCAGCCGGCCAGACGATACCTGCTGCTGCAGCATGATAAGTGGAACAGGTGGCGTCAGTGAGATGATGTTATTATTATATTATTACATATATTATATTATATATATATATATATATATATATCCAAGTCCTTCATACAGTTTGAAAGCAGGTGTGTTTCTCCTTCCAACCAGAAATGTGGGATTTTCTTGTGCATACATCTGTACCCCACAGCTTTGCAAACTGTTGGCAAGTTGGTTTGTGTACAAAGTATCCAGACAATGCACAGAGCTAAAAATAAACAGGTGACAGGCCGTGTGTCATGAATTGTGGTGAAATTAATACACATATTCTGAATTGGGTGTATACATGTCCAAATAATGCTCCTAAAACCCAAATTATACCGACATAACCCACTTGGCTTAATTGAGAAATGCTAAATTTGGAAAGCACTTTAATTTGGATTATTTAAATGGAATATGCTGTTGATCCACACCAAATTCAGAACATTGTCATATTTGGAGTATTGGGGGAATACTGCCGTGCATTTAACTGTGGCCATTGGTTTGCTGCTATTTTAATTCTCTGAATAATGCATACACAACCTTTGTCACAGTCTGTGCCTTCATTAGTAAGTCTCTTTGTTTTCACTTGTTTAAATTATTACTAAGAATATTGTGTTTTCTTGGTTTTTGGGTTTCAGTTGACTGTGTTTCTTGCTGCCTCTCTCTCAGCCGCACAGCTGTCCTGCATCAGCCTTGTTAGTCCTGCCTGCTCCTCAGTTTCTCTCAGCCAATCAGCTGCCTGCCTGCTCCTCTGCCTCATTGCCGCATTCCTCTCACCTGAACTTCTCCACTCTAATTCTCCACCTGCACTTCATCCCCTCGTCAGTCTGGTTTGTCTGTAAAAGTCCTGCTTTTCACTTTCAGTCTCTGTTTGATCTTTGTTGCGGTTGTGTAATGTTCAATTGCTGTTCCGCTGTCTTAAAGAGTGATCTGTCACTGCATCCATGTTTAATAAGAACAGCACAAATCACACAGAATCTAGACTTTTATTTTGCTCTATATTGACAACTCCGCCTGTCTGTATGCATTTTGCTCCTTGATGGGTTGCCCAATTTGTCTGAAATTGCACATGGCCTTTGAGTATTGCCAGAGGTAGAGACTAGGTAGAGGTAGAGTTCTGTTGATTACTGCAACAGCATTTTCCTCTGTAATCATCCAAAAGTTCTCAGTATACTCCAGCACATCCAGGACTCTGCTGCTTGTCTAATTACTCACAACGCAAACAATTCGAAGTCCTCCGCCTCACTCACAAAGCCCTCCATAACCAGCCCCCCCGTCTCACTGGCCTCCTCATCCCACACAATGCTTCCTGCACCCTCCGCTCCTCCATTCTCCACCACTCAGGACCAAGCAATGAACCTGGGTGACACAGAGCCTTCTCCAAAGTGAATTTAGGCAAAAGTTCTGAGTGCAGCTGCAGAATAACAAAACATAAACCAACAAAACAAACAATATGCACATCGACTGTATAGATAAAAGAAAATATAGGTAAACAATTAAAATCAAATCAGAAAAACTGCACGTACCCTATAAAAAATGTGAACACATCTCTTGAAGTATATTGCCCTTCAAATAAATTAAGGAGATGTACATGTTTCCATAACCTCAAATTATTATTATTATTATTATTATTATTATTACATTAATTATGGGCATGAGGGCCTCATCAGGGCCATGACCCGTTACTGGATTCTGATATTGATATTTTTTAAATGATAATGTGAACATTAAAAATCAGATCTAAAAAAAAAACTGAATTGAGCACTGTGGCTTGCAGTGTGGACGTAGTGTTTTCTGAGTTCTGGTTGTCTCCTGCTTTTTGGGTCCACCTGCTCAACATTTCATGACACCTTCAACCTCACAAATCTATCACAGCTCAGAGTCACAGTGATCAAAGGCCATCTCGTAGTTTTGTCTTTACAATCTTCCATGTATAGTCCTGGTTGGATAATACATCGTGAGCATGAATGTTGAATCTTTCAGTTTATTTATCAGCTCAGTTAACAGAAACCTGTTATTGTGTCGGTGTGCTGATGTTACCATGACGCACGAGCGGGTGGTGACCATGTGACATCACTCCCCTGGGGTTAAAGGGCGTTGCTGTTACACGCTGTGACCATAACGACATGGTTTCACCTCCTCCATATATGTATGTGTGTGTGTGTGTGTGTGTGTTGAGCCACACATCAACACAGCAGAGTTGTGTTTGTTTGAGTCACGTCTGAGAGTTTAATTCCTGTCTGATGTCATGACAGAGTTTGTCTGGGGAAGGACAAAATGTGACTTTTGCATACAGGCTGAATATCACACAACACACAAACACACACACACACACACACACACTACACACTCACTGCTTCAAGCTCTGTCCATCTTCTTTTCCACACTTAAATATCCTGTATGTCTTAGTTACTGCATGTAACAATTTTGTCTTTTTTTTTTTTGTGTCCATAGAAACCTTTAACATGACTAAGCATTATTGACTAATGTGAATGAGATCACCGAGTCAGGAGGTAAATGATTTTGCGAAAGTTTAGTTAGTCATCTCCATGGAGGTATTTTTTGAATGACTGGCAGGTGTATCATCAGTAGCTGCAGCAGCTTGCTTTGACAAATTAGAAGAAAAATAGGGAGTGGTTCACTGGGCAAGAAACTACACTGCAAAAAATAAAGTAGTATTTGTTTCAACTTGTTAAAAAAAATTTGTTTTCGGGAATTTTTCATTGCCTTTATTTGATAGGACAGACATTGCATGAAAGGGGGAGAGAGAGAAGGGATGATGTGCAGCAAAGGGCCGAGGCCAGACTCAAACCCGCGACCGCTGCGGCGAGGACACAGCCTCTCCATACGGGGCGCCCACTCCACCAACTGAGCTACCTGGTGCCCCTGCTTTAAATTCTTAACCCTTTAATAACCTCACCAAGAAAAAAAACAATGGAAAAACAAAACCTTTACATTTTTCGTTATGTCCTTTAGGCTATTATAACAAGAATTTTTTTTTTTCTAGCATCACCCATATTTTTTAAAAATATAGGCCTCTACCAGTTGGTTGAGATGGCCGTTCTTGTTAATGATAAAACAAAGAAAAAAAAATAATAATAAAAGTTACAAATTTACTGTTCTTGAAAAACATTAGTATACTAACATATATTAATTTATGACCACATGGAATTTGGAGTATTGTTTATATTTTTTCTACGCATTTTTACCATGACAGGACTTGGAAATGTAATGGAATTACATATTATTATTATTATGGACACTCAAGTTGACTGAATTTGAGAAGTACCGTGCCCCTCTGATGACATTTTATTTAAAATAAATCAATAAATAAATAAAACTGTGTGGCCACAAGATTACAAGGTGTGACCATGAGATAATTATCCTGTGGCCACTTCATTAACCAAAGGTGATCAATTAAGTATTTTTTACTTACAATCAGAATCCCTCAGAGACTTTTCAGACTGCCAACCTTTACAACGGACTTCTAGATAAAATAAATTGGACGTTTTTTTTTTTTAGTTTTCTGAAATTATTAATTGATTTTGTTTTATTTTAATTTAGGAATGAATTTAAGTGAAATACTGTGTCACTTGTGCTTAGCTTAGGCATTTTATTTATTTTTTTAGCAAGAGACACATAATTAACCTAATCAAAATATATGACCTCGTAAATAGTTTGCTTACTTTAAGAAGGTATAGTTTCATCATGTAAGCCTGCCATTTAAAAGGACCAGGAAGACTAAATGGCTACAAGTTGATACAACAAATGCTTGAAATACAAATGTCACCAGATGGCCAAACTGGATGCACAATGTTTAAATACACAGAGAGATATTTTTATTGCATTTTTTTATTTTGTCCCCCCCCCCCCCCCCCCCCCCCCCCCCCCATTATTTTTCTTTTTCTTTTTTTTTTTTTTTAACTAAAACTGAAGAATCCAAAACTGGGATCTGATAATTGATCTAATATATGTGAAGTGTGTGTGTGTGTGTGTGTGTGTGTGTGTGTGTGTTGTGCATGTGTGCATGCATGTGCATGTGTGTGTGCGTGCATGCATGCGTGTGTGTGTCAGCCTAAGCCTTGTGGCTAATAATCTAAAGGTAGAGACAGTGTAACAAATCAACACTGAATATGTATGACAACAACATGCACACACACACACACACACACACACACACACACACACACACACACACACAAACACACAAACATATCTGTGTCACTCAGTCATTTGTTTGGGATTTGTCAGCTTTAATTCAGGAACATTAATCTGCGGCAGGACAAGCTGCACACACTCAAGTAAAGGGGGTAAAAACTCTGCGTAAAGGCCTTTGTACTCCAAGTATTTTTCATACAAGTTTTTTTTTTAATCCATCATTTGGTAAAAATCTTAATGCACAGAAACTCTGCACACTCAGTCAGATGTGTAGTATTATTCTATTTATTGCAATAAAATGTTTAGTCATAAAATGAAATCTAGTTGTTCAACTTTAAAGTGCTCACCAAGACGCAAACAATTCAGAGTTAATATGCAAACGTAAAAGCAACGGTCTGATTTTATTTTGGTGATTTTGTTGATGTGACCTCGTTTATGATGATGAGCAGCTTTTTTGTTTGTTTTTCGTCTTTTGGCCTGAAGTTTTCCTCTAAATATCATTTTCAACCTTGACTGACCAATTGCAGCTCAGTGGGCCGAGCTAATGACCTTTGACCTCCAGAATGAAACATCAAAACAGTCACATATTCCCAAAATTTTCATAATGAAGGACATACACATCTAACTTTCTGTATTTATATACATGTGTATATGTACACATTTTAAAAATATGTTTGTGTGCTTAATATGCCTGTTTTTTGTGTGTGCATATATGTGCGTGTTTATATGTTTATATGGAGTACAATTTTGTGGTTTGAGTTGTGATAGCACATAAAAAACCCTGTTTTCATATAACTTATCATTTTACTTTTACTTTTATATATATATATATATATATATATATATATATATATATATATAAACATATATATTTTTTTTTTTTTTTATTTATTTTTATTTTTTGTTCCCAAATTACTTACTTTTTGGGTGGTGTATGTGTGCTTGAATGTTTGTGTATGTAAAACCCATGAATACAATTTAAAAAAAAATCTTAAATATAAAAATAAATAATAAAAAAAAACCCAAACAAACAATCATTAAGATCATTAACCCTTAAGTTGCTCATTGCCTTCTTCCCATGTTTTTGATTGAATTCAAGCCAATTTGCATAGGTTTCACAGGGTTAATTACATTTTTATATTTAATTAAAATTAATAAGACATGAGAGTCAGCCTGCAGGAAAGTTTAACATTAAAACACAAAAAGAAAGTTTTTCTCCTCAAACTGTGAATGTAGGACAGCTCCTCCTGTAAAGACGTTGGAAGCTGCTGTTGATTTGGATTCTGACCTCCAGTTTGAAGATGAAACAACATGTGAGGCGTTATTATTTTTAGACGAGCTGCGACCACGACTCTGGATGAAATTAGTGTATGGCTCCATGAACGTGCATCCCCCCCTCCAACACACACACACACGCTGAGAGTCAGCCCTGCACCGCTGGCCTCATCCTGAACGTGGCTCTGATCAGATCTGATCAGTTTCCGCTCAGCTTACTCTCTCACAGCGTGAACACAAAGAGGCAGCAGCATAAATTTCCTCGTCGTGTTTTCCTCTGTAATGTCATGCAGCAGAGCAGCTGCGGGGCCTTTTCCTCCAACATCCGTCCGTCTGACTGTCTGACCACGCTTCCAGTCCCAGCGGAGCAGGTTGCAAGATGAACGTCAAGAGGTTTATCCAAAGTGAAGCTCGAACCCATCCTGACATCCATCGAAATAAATAACTGCATTAAAAATGCATCATGAGACTGGAGGTGCGTTTCCATTAACACTCAAATTATGCAAAATGAAATTGTGAATACAAAATGTGCCGAATGGAAACACGTCAATTTTTAAAAAAAACTCCCATTTTATCACAAAAAAGTTTTTACGCTCACATGAGGTGGTTTTTCAGGTGATTCAAAAGAGCCATATTTCGCAAAAAACTTCAATGGGAACACCTTTTTGGCTGTTTTAGCTCATATGATGTCCACCACCAGGTGCCTGTAATGTGACTTTATGGATCCCAACTGCCATTAAACCCAAAGAAGAAGAAAAAGTACAACAAAGTCACATGACATTCTACAACACATAAATGTGTGGATGGAGGAAGAGACCAAGAACTCTTACACGAGACAAAGAATTTACGGCAATATTAGATTTTCTTTATTCAGTGGCTGCAATAGAAATAAATCAACCAATGTTTTGGGCATCCATCACCATGGTTACTGGGACGTTATCGTCAGAGGAAAGTTGCAGAACATCACTCAGTGGAAACACAGTCATCTCCTAATTGTGTTTTATCAAAATTTCAAAAATAGCGCTTAAGTTTCATGTGTCAAGTTTCAACATGTTTAGCAGCTGAAGGCCGGTTTTTCATGATAGAACCTGATCAATTTTAAACTTCTGTTTCATGTTCTCTCTCTCTCTCTTTTTTCTTTTTGTAATTCTTTTCACTTTTTCAAATTTTGTGCAAACCACATGACCCAACCAACATCATAAGCGTGTTTTTGGAGAGACTGGAGTGAACACTGTTAATACCATTCATTCCATCACTGCGCCCCACCCCTGTCAATGACGGCTGGATTTTCGACCCACCTTCCACACCCCATTGCCCCATTTGTCCGCGGACAAATCACTCCTCGTCATCCCTAAAACAAGACTGAAACACAGGGGAGACAGAGCCTTTGCTGTTGTGGCCCCAAAACTAGCACCCTCCTCGCCTTTTTTTTTTTTAAAATCTTGTTTACAAACTTTAATCTCCTTGGCTTGTTTGTTTTGTTTTGTTATGTTTTTGTTCATAATTTTCAGGTAATTTGCTAGTACTTTTTTTTAAACACAATTTTTGCTACTTTTTGGTCATATATTCTTTTGTTGCCTTCTTCCCATGTTTTCCAAAGAAATTTAGCAATTTTTCTCAGGTTCCAAAGTGTTAAGTAAAGTACCAACAACTCAAAATTGTACTTAAGTGTGATTCCATCAGTGGATGGTGGTTTAGTGCCTTGCTCTGGGGCTCCTCGTGGTACCATCAGTGGTTCTACTCTCTTAACTCCTGTTTCCACCTCTGAGGAGTTTCCAGCCGGTGTTTGGCTCGGCTGCGTGGATTTATTTAGCGTCTACAGATTGATCACACTGGTTTGTATTTAACCTACTTAGGCAGAAAGCGAGCGCACTAAGCTGAGCCCCCTGCAGGATTTAACATTTCCAACTGTCAGGACGAATTAACCGGCACTAATACCACTTTCATCCCTCGCTGGGTTCCTTCAGTGGAGTGACTCACAGCTCTGTAACGCCGAGCAGGAGGATGTCGGAGCGTTTCTGAGAGTGATTCTTTTAAACATCCATGTCGATTAGACTCTAATCTGCTCCCAGGGGTTTCAAGAGGAAGAAAATCAGGGTTTCATCTATAAAACAATCATCTAAAGATACTGATTAACCTGAAGTGTTTTTAATTGTTGTGTAAAGATGTAAAAGTATCTGTTATTTCCTCAATTACACCTTTGATTATTTAAAGGCACATTCTGATCATTAAAGCTGTCTGTAAGGAGAAAACACCAACAACTGTGGCCCCAAAAGATCCTTTTTAATCTAGATAAAGTCAGTATGTTTGGTTTAAAAGTGATTTTTTTGTATGTATATTTCGTCAGGTGTTCCAGGCAACAGTGGATGAGTATTGATACAAGAGTATGTTTCCGTGTGTAAAGTAAGACCTAAAAGTTTTTGCTAACCTGTGTATAGTTGTTGTCAAAAATATCAATTTATCAGTACTATTCTGAATAATTCCGCTGGACAGCATCAGGTGAAAACACGTCTGGACAGAACCCGATGATACACTGCCGGCCGGCAGGACAGCTGCTGCGTGTGCATGATATGCAGTTGGGTGACATCACTTGAGAACGTGGACGGATGGAACCTCACAGAATGACATCAAGTTGAAATGCTGCCGGTAATGACGTAATGTGATAAGATACAATGGGTTTTTCCTGCACGTTACCATGCACCTCCTTCCCCTTAATTCTGACTATCCTTGTCAGCATGTGCTGCTGTCGATGTCCCGGCATTGTTTGGAGCTTTTGTTGCCTAAACATAACCATGTGCAGCTTAATTCCAACATGTGCATTTGTTGACATCATAGTAGCGACATCCTAGAATGTAAGTAGCAGATGCAGAAGGATATAAAAGAGGCCGAAGTCCACTGCTAACTGGCAATATGTGATGTCTTGGGATTAGAATATGTTGGAAATTCCATTATTGTGACACTCTGTTTAAATTACATACGCATTACATTTTTCTAGCAACAAGGCCATGTTTGTACATAAGTAACCAATATAAACCTAACAGATGTTACTGGAATACGATTTGACTGAATTGATTTGTCATTCTTACAGTGCAAACAGCAGAAATCCTGCTGGTCTCATTCAATGACTGTAGCTGCCAGGCTGTCTGGACTCAAGTCTGATTTCATCACTTTTCAGTTTCTTACCCAAACTAACAGCGAGCGGGAAAACATTCGTCAGCACTTTGATGTTCAACAGATTGACCCTGACCCCTACTGGACACTGAAAAGAGTTTTTCAAAAAGATTTGTTCATTTATTTTTGTCCATCACTACTGCAATATAGAAGCACTTACCAACATCAGGAAAAGTTGTGTGGGGTTTGGACTGAATGCAGCAGACTGCAAGAGGATCAAAGAGAGTTAGGAAAACCAGCATCAGGGCGAGGCTGACCTGACTTGGACCAAGAGATGTTCCTCTACAAAGCCTTCTTCTGGCTAATGTCCACTTGCAGGAAAGTGGAGTGGATGAGATGTGATTGAGGCTCACTCAGCAATGGGGCATCGGGTACTGCTCTACGCACATCTTCACAGGGATGTGGTTGACCCCTGGCATCCCAGATCAAGCTGTTGCACTGAACGGACGGATCTTTTTGGTAGCCATAATGACACAAGACTCTGATGCAAATTCAAAAAATGCACCGCAGGAATTGAATGATGCCACCAGCAGCCACTTGCCGAAGTAACTGAATGGAATCTTCATAGTAGCTACTATTTCTAATCAACTCATCCTTCAACACCAAAGATGTAGAAGGATCAAGGACAAATGTAATTTTGTCGTTCAAACTTTGTTTAAAAAGTGAAAATGACAAATAAATCTATCTTCTACCTTTCTACCTTCTACCCTCTTGTTCTAAACTCTAACATCTGCAGATTCACTCTCAACCACATAAGGCTTCATCCGTTTGTATGTGTGTGTATGTGTGGAAGCAGTACAGTCTTGTTTTCACTGGTTTTCATAAAACATTAAAAACTCAAGTTACAGACAAAAAGAATATTTCTAACACTTTGAATTCAACTTTACCCTGATATTACTTTATGTTCTACTAAGATGTGCATCACTCTCATCTCATGTGTGCATCCAGTACAAGGTTACAGACGTGTTCAGCTCAGCACAAAGATGGTTTGCATATTATTTGTGCATTGCAGTTTATATAAAACAGATTTAATTCTGAAAAAAATCTGAAGCCAAATTCATTTTCTAGTCACCAGACTGATGTGAAATGAAGGGTTGTTTTAATGTAAATGTCTAAAAGGGCTTTCTGATGTTGAATATGTATGAGGACAAAATGAAAGGGGATTGAACACAGAGGATTTTTGTCTTTTTGCATCTATAATCAGTATCAGATCTCAATATTATCACTCAGATTCTTGTCCTTTCCTTATCTGGACCGATTTTTTACTGGTTTCTCTGTCTTCAGGAGGGCAGAGGTTCAAATCATTTCCCCTGGCAGGCCAGAGACATGCAGAGAGGTAAAAAAAAATGAAGATTATAAAACAAAATTAAACATTTAAAGCTAGTTTAATTACAGAGGCAGAGCCCCCACACACCTTATTTTCACTAAACTGTGCAAAATTTAAATAAGCTCTTCTCACTTCCAAATCCAAGAAGATGGAAAAAAAACACCTCCATGAATCATAGATGAGCGTGAAGAGGATTAATTATAGCGCAGTAAAACCTGTAGCTAATGTGCTGCGTTCAGACCGTCCCTAATGCTAATGACAGAGACAGAAACCTCATATCTCCACTCGGGAGAAAATGTTCATATTTTCATCAGACTCTCACACTGACCTTACGGCGCTACCATAGCTCAGACATTTATTTTATTGTTTTATTAACCCTTTGAAACCTGGAGCGACATCACTTTCCCTGTGCTGCTTTCAGACACCTTTTATAAGAATTTTAACCTTTGAATTGTGAGCATATTGGTGCAATTTCTTTCAAAAATATGGGGGAAAAAGCAAGGAGCAACTTAATGAGAAATGTTACACAAATTGCAACAAACAAACAACAAAAAATAGAAAAGTATTATTTTATCTTCTATATAGTCATGTAAAATGTCTTGGTGGTGGTGGGGGGTGGGGGTGGGGGTGTAGTAGGGAAAAGCTGCTTGTCATAATTACTGCAGAATTATAATTTTTGAAACAACTTATCACAGTCTTGTTTGCCTTCATTATTTTTTCCTTTTAGTGCTGTAGTGCTTTTTTTTGTTTTAAACTTTTTTTTTGCTACACTTTGGTTATTTGTTGCCTCCCTCCCATGTTTCTGAAAGAAGTCAAGCCAATTTGCAGGTTTTAAAGGGTTAATAGACTTTATCTGCACCAATTAACTTCCCTTCCACAGAGTCATGGACACCTTGTTTCCCCTAAAATCTAGCTTTAAATAAGTCAGAACATAAAGGAATAGTTTATTCAATCAGTCATAATTCTCAGTGTGAAACTCTGATGTACTGTTTCACCTTTTCCAGTCTTTGTGCTGAGCTGTCTGCTGGTGCGTCCCAGAGATAGTGTGTAAAGATGGACGACACATCCCCATTTACCCCTACTGCAAAAATGAAGCCAAAATGCTGACACGGTCACTACTATTCGCTCTGGTGACATCATTTGGAGCCAGAGTCTGCGCAGTAGTTATCTCCGCAGAGTCAAGGTACCGCCATCAAACCAATCGCCCGTAGCCCCATTGAACTGCTGCCAGTCACGTCAAACTCCTTTTTTTGTTGCATCAAATAAAATATAAAACAAAACTTTTGCAGAAGCAGATACTATAGGATGTCATTGTTTTTAGCCTGGCTGGTTGTACAACTGACTCCCAGAAAGTTCTCTTTCAATGCAAATTTCAGTGCTTTGTGAATTGTATTTTTTCACCCTTTGTGTCTCTGTCTGCAACTTTGTGTTTTCACTGCTGACCATCTTGACCAGGTCTCCCTTGAAAAAAAAAAATCCTAATCGTTAAACCAAACATGGTTTTTAAAAAAAGGAAAAAAAACCCCAAATAAATTAGAAAAATGGACACTTGGACAACATCAGCGTGGTAACTGACTGAAATGACAGACCGCTAACATGGGGGGTGAAAATCATTCTGACGACCCTTTTTCTAACGTTGTCCTCTACTTTGGAGACAAGCTGATGTCAATCTGTGACTGATATCTTTATCAGGCATTACTGCAAGTGTTTCCGTTTGTAAAGTAGTAATGTAATAACAGCAGTGGAGTAAAAAGTATAATATTTCCCTCTGAAATGTAGTGGAGTGGAAAGTGGCATGAGATTAAAATACTCAAGTATTGGAAAAGTTCCTCACATTTGTACTTAAGTACAATAATGAGTAAATGTACTCAGCTACAGTTCAGCTCTGGTCAACAAAGACACAAAGTATAGAAATATTTATTTTGCCCTAAAATGTAATAATCCGGTCATTATAATAACATACAATATAAATTTGTTTATGTGATATTCATGCTTTTTAAAAATATTCCTTTAATGTAAAACTTATTTTTTTCTTGAGCTGGACAACAGTTTGTGGACTGTGAAAATGAGACGTTTTTTTCTCTTATTGTGGGCAGAGTGCTCTGGACCACTTGTAAAAATGTTCTCTTCAGAGAAAAACAAAACAAACAAAAAAAAAAAGAAACCAGTGAATCCCACAAATCAATGGGTACCAACAAAATGAGGAAAAAAGAGGAGAAAAAGGTATGTTTGTTTGTGTATTGTTGTCGTCGCTGTGTTTCCAGCGATCTTTTAGGCACCAAAAGTGTTTGTCTTTCAATGGGACATAACAGAAAACTGATTATTTACAGCCAAAACATGATGTTTGCCTAACTGTAACCACATGTGCCTTTTTTCCTAAACATAACCACACACAGAAACATACATTACCATCATTTATTCTGGAGACAACAAACATCCAGACGTAAGAGTTTGATACTCATTTAATGCTCCAAAAGGTGAGCTAATTTCCCCAAACTTTTCCATTCATTAAAAATCCTAAATATGAAAAAAAAGTGATTTTGGATGAAGGTGGAAGCAGCCATCAGCAGTCTGTCTTCACTAATCCTCCACTGAACATGATGGAGAGCTTTCACGTCGTCTTGTTGTCAGATTGGAGTGCAGTTTGTGTTTCCATGCGAGTGTTGTCGAAAACAGGTTTTCTAAAAGTCACAGTGTGAGAATGTCAGCTTCTCGACATAGCACAACAAAATGATGTCATCCACCAAAGTCCCATCATGGCATCACGCTGACCACATTTCTGTCTCTATCCGTCTGTTCTGTTTCTGTCAGTGCTTTTGATTCATATTTCCTTTAATTAATCTCCTTTTTGTCTTTATGCTAAAATTGAGACATTGGATGCAACATGCAGGTATTTCAACATACACAAACAGATCGCTTGTTTTTTTTCAAAGTGGAGATATTTGATATATATATATATACACACACACACACACACACACACACACACACACACACATATATACATATATATTTTGCAACTTCAAGCATCTCAAAATATTCATTCTTAAGATTTAACAATTTCATTTTACAGTGTTGAACAGATTCTGTGTCCACATACAGTACATGTGTGTGTGTGCATGTGTGTGTGTTTGGTGCATGTGTGTTTCTGTATGAATCTGTGTTAGTTTAGTTGGGCTGTGTGTGTGTGTGTGTGTGTGTGTGTGTGTGTGTGTCTGCAGGCATCGACCAGTGTAGCCGTGAGGAAACGGCAGCTGTCTGAACGCATCTACACACTGCTATGAACAACACAAATACGCTCACCCACTCGCCCATCCACACACGCATGCGCACACACACGCACACACACACACACACACACACACACACACACACACACACACACACACACGCACACACACACACACACAGAGTAGATTAAATCATACTGCTTTAATGAGGTTTAATGAATAAAAATACATTTTGACTGGTTCCTCTGTTTTTACTCCTACGCTTTTAAATCAGTTTAATGTCTCCTTTTTATCTTGTCTTTTTAAAACTATATATATTTTTTTTCTGTGTTCTTTTGTTTTTTGGTGTGTATTTTATAGGTTTTTTGTGGTTTATTCCAACTACATGAATGGGATTTTATAATCAAAACAGTGTTGTACTTTCTTGAGCGGTAGAAAAAATATTTTGGTAAATTATAGTTCCCTCTGTCAGAGAACTGACATTTTCTATGTCAGTGCCAGTTAAAGCTGTTTTTTAAGACACACAAAAGTTTAAAAAGGTCCAAATATGGACTCATCAAACTGCAGCACCAACCCCTCCTCTGTCCCTCTGTGGGATCACTTTGTTCCAAACGCATATGAGTTTGGAACAAATACACTGATTCTATTTGTATCATACAACATTTACTCTAGTTTGATGCGAGCAGTGTTTGGAAATAACACAGTAAAAAAATGTTGCTTTTCAAAACCAATACTGTAACAAATGAACAATAAAACTCAGTAATTCAGTTACCCCCTAAACAAATGACAAATTACAACCGCATTACTGATCTTAAATCCAACAATCAGTCACATCCCCAGATTCATTTTTATAACGTGGAATGCACATCACCAAGCAGCAGCAAGCTATATGCAAAGCACACATTTATTGGTAATATTACCCAGAGGGTGGTCAGTACTTTTTAATCAGAAACTGCCAACGTACTCAGAGAAAGACATAAACCCACGAAGAAAATGTTTGCATTATGCATTTCTGCAAACCATCAATACATTAAATGCTTACCATGCTATGGTTAGAAAACATCATGTTTTATCTTAAAAAAAAACAGAACATGTTTGTTGGCACAAAAGTGCTGTAAAAGCAGGGGCATGTTGGTGAATAACACCTGATTCTGAGCCATAAACACCACTAGGAAAAGAATCAATGTGCCACTTAAAACAGGTTTTTATTGCCACAAACACTGATGAAAACGTTGCAAAGGGTCGCAACAAAATTTTATGCACTAATTTGTGTTTTTTATGCATACATTTTAAAGTCCTTGGCTACTTTCAGAGTCAAACCTTGTTTGTTTAGGTTCATCAATGTCACAGATTGTGTGTGGTTTTTTTTGTTTTGTTTTGTTTTTTGCAGTATGCACTTCTTGTATAAACTATTACTTTGAGACGGCATCATAAACTGACTTGTCAGTCTCTCCTGCAGCTTCAGATTTAACGATTCTCTCATGTCTTTGCAAACATGTGAAAACATAGTTTATGGGTTAGAGTAGGGTCTGTACAGAACAGACTAGTAAATCATAAAAAATAAAAAGTTCAGTTGAAAGCCAAACTAAAAAGGTAGATATTGATTGAATACAGGATAGCACATTTTATATTGAAATATGGAAGGATTCCGTATTATACTGGACCGGTGGCAACCCTACCCTTCACCTCTAGATGTCAAAGTCAGATCATAAACTACTTCACTTTAGAGAATTGATATGAAATGTACAAATGTACTGTCTCCATAAGTTGCAGAAACATACCATGCCAACATTGTTCCTCTAGCAGCTGGACTGGAGTCTGTTTGTATTACATTTTTACATTTTTTCTGACCTACAAAGACTTCGGTACTTTTACCTGAAAAACTTTCATCTCGATCAGAACTGGGAGGAAACAATGACTTCAGACTGAACATAAAACAAAACTGAAATAATGTGAACGGTGTCTGAGGGGTGAATTTTCAATCTGAGCAAATCGGTTTGATATCTTTCAAACACATGGGGAGGAGGTAATGAGCAACTTGGTGACACATCACCAAAAAAAGAGCAATTAGTAAAACATTACAAGAAAATAACTTAAAAAAAGTTGAAACATAATTGTGACATAATTTTAAATATATATATATAAACATATATAAACATATATAATATATATATATATATATATATAACATTTTCTCCTAGTTTTTAATAATTTTCTGATCATTCTCCTCCCTTTTTAATACTAATTTTCAGTGCTTTTTGAAAGAAAATCAAACCAATTTGTCCAGGTTTGAAAGTTTACGACAAACAGGTGCTTATAAGAATACTTATTTCATGACCTTGTTTTTTGGGGGTTTCTTTTTTGCTGATATTCTGTTGTGTTTTGGACTTTGTTTTAGGGTTTTATGTGTGTGCTTTTCCTTGTTTCATGCATTCATCAAAGTCTGTTTCCTGATTTATTTGGTAGGTTACATCCTCATATGTTAAGTCTTGTGTTGTTCCTGCCTTTCTCTGTTTCTTGCCGGTTTTCTGTCACACCTGTCTTTCATCAGCCTCGTTAGTCCTTCCTGCTCCTCAGTGTCTCTCAGCCAATCAGCTCCCTGCCTGCTCCTCTGCCTCATCACCTTATTCCTTACCTGAGCTTCTTTGCTTTTTTTTTTCCAGCTGTACTTCATCCCCTCGTCCGTCTGGTTTGTATTTAAGTCCTGCTTTTCACTTCAGTCTCTGTTTGATCCTTGTTTTTTCCGTGTGATGTTCAGCTGCTCTCCCCTTGAAAAAGTGGTCTGTTGAGTTCCTGTTACATTTGGGTCCACCTGCTCCACTTAAAATGAAATTTAGTCCATGTCACCATGTTCAGACTCCAGATTTTAACATACCAGTCTTGCAAATAACATATCATTATGATAGTAGCAATCACACAAAAGAACGATCCGCTCAGGAGGCAACAAACTTTATGCTTGGAGAGATTTAAAGGGGACACATTATGCTTTTTGGGTTTTTCCTTTGTCATTATTGTTTTGCACAGCATTTTTGTGCTTGTAAAAGTTCTCCTTAAGTCATAAAGCCCAAAGTCCGAACCAAAGGGAGCTCTCTCTTCCTCAGAAGACACTGCTGCTAAGCTGCCTGAAATAGCTCGTTTGAGTTTCAGTGTGACTTCTGGAACTTGGTGATATCACAATGTAACAAAAAGAGTGTGCACAGATTTCTTTCCCATTCATTACAGTCTTACCAGATCCATTTATCAGTTTGTTTATAGTCTCCAGTCATTATATGATGTCACTTCAAATGTTTAAATTATTATACTGGCAATCCATCATTTCTGTTCATGGTTCAACTTTCATTTTACATGAATTCTTATGTAAATCAGCATCATGGATATAAATCCACCAAATGCACCTGTGACCCTCAAACTACGTCAATATATCAAAAACATCACAACAGCTTTTAGTGCAGATCAGTCAGACAGCCGACAGTCGGCTTCACGTTGGTAAAGATGTTATTTTAAGAATCCTCACAACTCACTCAGGCTACTGACCACAAGTCTTTGCATTGTTTAATAGTCCTTAAAATAATTAAAACAGTCCAGTGTTGCTGTTATGACGAATGTGATTAGTCTCTCTTACTACAGAATGTCACCATCAGCCACAACATCTATTCTGTTAACAGAAAAACGCTTCAAATAAGACAAATAAATTCCAAATCTCTGAAATTCTTAACCAATCAGCTGTTTGCTCAGCTGAGAGCCAGGTGTCTGCAGTCCGTGGAGAGCAACTGCAACGTCTGGCTCCATCATCTGTGGCAGCCTCGATGTCCAAGATTATGAGGCGATAATCTCGCTGCGAGATAAAACGTAACGTATAATAACACCACCGGTTCTATCCAAGCACTCTCATCTGATGTTGCCACGTTCTGAGCGGACGCAGAAGGTGGCTTTTGGCGTCACGTTCGTACGCTGAAAGCACTGACAGAGCAGACGTATTTGAGGAGTTTGGAGTGAGAATGGCCTGAATGTGTTAAGAGATCGTAGTTCACGTACTTCTGTGAGACCAGGTTTCCACTTACATGTTTCAGCTGTTACCAAAAAAAAAAAATGTCAAGAGCAGAACAGACTTTGACTTATAATGGAGTATTTTAACATGATGGTTATACTGCTACTCAAGTAAAAGCTTCATAATTAGCAGCCAAAGTCCAACATTTCATATCTGTGGTTTAATTTCACCCTTTAGCAGAAAGAAACTTTTTTCCATGATGTGATTAGAATAAACCCAGCAGAGGACTGCAGGTAAGTCCACTTTACACTCCCAGCTTTAAATGAAAAGTCACTTTGTATCTCATTAATATTTTTACAGGAGCCTCTGGGACTGTGTGTTTGCCTGAGGTTGAAGTCTGCCTCTGCTAACCGGACTCTCCCTTCAGCATGGACGCCCGGAATTTTAGAAGCAGACTGTGTGATGAGTGCCGGCGCCCGCAGGTCAGAGCTAAAACGAGATGGGACCTCAGCACTGTTTAATCCAGACTGACGTCCCAGCAGCCAAATCTGCTCCTCAGACTGAAGAATGAGCTGCTGTTGTTATTTAGAGAGGAAACAACAAAACAAACGCCTGCAGGACATGATGCGTGTGGACGGAGCAAGGACAGGGACGTGGGAGAAGAGGTTTGCAGTGTGCTGTGACCTTGTGGCCTCTTGTCTTCGCATGAAGTGAGGACACTCCGGGTCAGATGTTCTTCAGTGGAGGAAACGTCCTTAACACCACACTGTACAAAATATCCATCTTGATTCAAATGAAACAGCTTTAGTATCATCCAAGATATGAATGTAGAAGGAATGTTGATTGTTGAAAAGTGAAAACACGGCTTTTCATTTTTTACATTTCCATTAACCCTAAAATTGTACCAATTAATATTGAGAATATAAAATACACTTAATGGACGGAATGGAATGGAATTTTGAAAAAATCTCCCATTTATCGCAAAAAAGTTTTTACATTTGCATGAGGTTGCATTTTAGGCAATTTGAAAAAGCCATATTTCGCAAAACTGCAATGGAAACACTATTTTGACTTTTGTAGGTCACATGATGCTATGGCTATGTGCCTGTCAGTAGGAACTGGCTCCCTCATGATGCAGCAGGTGTACAGGTGTTTTTGCATTGCATGACTCTTCAAAAGTTGAGCGGATCATCTGGAACTTTTGAATTCACAATTCCTCTGTAAAATCGTCAGCTATCACCTCCCAGAAATCCCTCATACATGGCTGCTCCCACATATAAGGGGCTCGCCTTTCCATTATGGCTCCATAACACGCCTATGTGGCCTTGGATTGGAAATAATGACGGCTTGTGCGGTGGCTGCAATAAACCTACTGATGTTTTGAGCAAATACAGTGCGCCAGAATATCAGGTGCTCTGAAAGTAAAACTTAACCGTTCATTCTGCTGGCTCTAAAATTTTGCGTTCACTTGCAAACACCTGCAGACACCAGCAAACAGCTCCTTTGTGATCCACGTGATCTGATCAGCTGTGAATGGAGTGACATATTAATTATCCACCCCACAAGTGCGGAAAAAAACCCCAAGTCTAGTTAAGAGTAAGATGGCATTAGAATCAGATCACTAACATTTTTGACAATTAGCAAACTAAAACCTTGAATATATCCCAGATTTCTATCCATTAACGCAAAAAAAAAGTTCAGAATTGTCAAAGAATGTTAATATAAATAACAGTATATTTATTTATTTTGACAAAAAACTTGCTGGTACATTTACAGTAGTTGAAGTCCCCCCCCCTTTTTCCTTTTTTAAAGCGCTTTCCTTATGAGGAGCATCATTTTTTACAGTGTGGTAATTGATTCATCGCATTGCACTGTGGCGGCATGTGATGAGCTGTGACAGCCAAGGAGCATACCTGTCCGGACGCCTCTGTTAGAGCCTCACTGAAACAGAAGCTTTATGTAACCCCAGAGTCTGAGTTCATTGAACACAACGAGAACAAACAAACAAACAAAAACATGAGGCTGGAGAGGACAGGGTCCTGTCAAAGCTCTAAAAAGGCTGGAGCCGTCTGTCAAACAAAGACTGTTCCTGATCTTTGGGAACTGTATGTGTGACAAAATTATCTCATTAACTCAAAAACACAAACTAGCATTTATAGAATAGCATCCCAGTCTTATTCAGCTCAGGTGTGAGCAACTCTTTTTTGTTTTTAGGTAAATATCACAGCCTTGTTGAGCTAAACCGAATAGCAGACATCCCTTTTTAGTTAATGTCAATGGCCATCTGAACACATTAAAAGACTACAAAATCCCACTACACAGTTTGCCTCTGTGCACCCGTCAAGTTGCACTTTCAGTTTACATCCATGTCTGTGAAAACATGACGCTTCACACATATTCAGCACAGTTTCAAGATTAGTATCACCAATTCATTATCTGACCAAAAGTCTCCCCTTCTGTCCCTGAAATATTACATTGAGTAATAAAGTGTTTTTGCAGAAAATTATGATGTAACAGTTTACCGTTGACTTCTTGGGTATAAAAAGTCAGAGCTTCATCATTATATCCAATTAGAAATTTGAGTGAAACTTAGCTATGACCAAAAACATGTTTTATTAGGTCACCATGACCTTGACCTTTGACCGCCAACCACCAGATTCTAATCAGTTAATTCTTGAGTCCAAGTGAACATTTGAGCCAAATTTGAGGAAACTTCCAAAAAATGTCCTTGAGATATTGCTTTCACAAGAATAAGATGAATGTAAAGTCACCATGACCTTGACATTTGATGACCAAAATCCAATCAGTTCATCCTTGAGTCCACTCAAATGTTTGTGACATGTTTGACGAAATTCCCTCAAGTTGTTCATGACATAGCATTGGCAAGAATGTGACAGACAAGGTTATAGTGACCTTCACCTTTGATGTTGTTACACCAAAATGTAATAAGTTCATCTTTGAGTCCAAGAGAACGTTTGAGCCAAATTTGAAAAAAAAAACAACCCTCAAGGTGTTCATTACAACAATAAGAAAAAAACACACTGACCATAACCTTTGACCTATGACCACCAAAATCAAATCACTTCTTGATATCAAGCGAACACTTTTGTCAAATTTTAAAAAATTCCCGTAATGTGTTCTTGAGATATTGTGTACACAAGAATGAGACAGACAAGTTCACAAGGACCTTGACCTTTGACCTATGACCACAAAAATCTGATACATTTATCCTTGAGTTCAAGTGGATGTTCGTACTTCATTTGAAGAATTCCAAAACACAAGTATGAACCTCAAAATGAGCCTAATAGTTCTGTTCTAAGCAATGAGCAAAAAAACAGCCTTCAGGTTTTTTGGGGGGAACTATAGTCATATGGGTCTAAAGAGAGAAAACAAACATACTCCTAAACATGACAGCAGTGTGGAGGTAAACGAGTGCGCTCCTCATTATGCTTCAGATCATTTAGTGTGTGTTCCTGCTGTAACCTCTCGGAGTCCCATCGTCCAATCAGAAGACGCGGAAAAAAAACTGTGAGAGAGTCAGATTCTCACTTTACTGACATTTAAATCAGGTACATCACACACAGACACACACAGACACACACACGCAGTACTTGGCGGTTCATGATGACTCAGCGTGTCTGTGGGCGGAGCATCTGAGTCACCCTCAAACAACTACAGAGCCAATAATACATTCCTCCATCCATCTCTCCATCCGTGCACACCTCCATCATCCCTCCCTCATCACTCCATCAGGTTCAAGACAACACTGATTATAAAAATGATCTCCTTAGATCCCCACCGAGTGTTTTTCTTGTCAAATCTGCTCTGTTTGTTGCCGGCTTTGAAGCAGAAAATAGTTGTTTTCTTCAGCGAACAAACATTTTGTTGCATAACACGTCGGCTCTGAACTCTTCTCATCACTGTGATCAGTTTACTTTCACACAAGCGCCTCATTTCCATTCTCACTGATTCTTTCATTCGTTTATTCATTTAATCTGGCCGGTCTTTGCTCCCGTCATTCATTCATTGAGTTAAATGAATGATTTCCATTAATTTGTTGTTATCATTTGCTCAAACAAATCCTCTCCCAGCATGCACCGAGCTGAAGGCCGGTCAGAAAGTGTTCAGGGACATAAACAATCATTCTCTGATTGGTCAAAAAAAAAAATTAAATAAAAAATCATTCCAGTTCATGAATGTTTACAGATGTGTTTCAAAGTCTTCTGTCATGCTTGTCTTTTTATTTTCTACCTCTGTTTTTGTTTCGAGTCAGCGTCGCCATAGCAACATCAGCCCCAACACCAAACAAAGACGCAGCTGAAAACTTTAACTGTGTGTGTGTGTGTGTGTGTGGTTATGTAACAGGCAGTAACTCCTTGAGTCAGCCAGCAACATCAACAGAGAGTGAGAGAGAAAAGAATAAAGGAGAGAGAGGATACACCGACCAATCAGAGGGCTTTGTCTCCACACCTGCTCTGCTGAGCAAAACACGGTAGTCGGGTTTGCAATAACCCTCAAATTGTGCAAACTGTGATTTCAAATATAAAATAGGCCCCGATGGAAACACGTCAATGTTAAGAAAAACTCCCATTTATCGCAAAAATAGTCTTTACGCCTACATGAGATGGTATTTCAGGCGACTCAAAAAAGTCATATTTTGCAAAACTGCGATGGAAACACTTTTTTGTCTTTTCTAGGTCACATGATGCTATAGCTATGTGCCTGTCAGTAGGAACTGGCTCCCTCATGTTGCAGCAGGAGTTACAAGAGGTGGTATTGCATCACATAACTCTTCAGAAGTTGAGCGGATCATCCACAAGTTTTGAATCCACATTCCTCTGTGAAATTGTGGACTATCACCTCCCAGAAATCCCTCATACGTGGCCGCTCCCACGTATAAAGGGCTCGTCTTTCCATTATTGTTCCATAACACGCCTACGTGGCCTTTGATTGAAAATAATGACGGCTAGTGTGGTGGCTGCAATAGAAATAAACCTGCTGATGTTTATAGCATGCATCACCATGTTTCTTGGAAGGTTTTCGCCAGAGGAGAAGTTGCAGAACCTCAGGCAGGAGAAACACAGTCATCAAACACAGTCAACAAGCTAGAAATTGGTAACACTAATAAGACCTGAAGGCAGCATGTGTGTGAAAAATCACAACAGCAAATATTTTAAATATTTTTGTCACAAAGAAAGTATTTACAGTTTCTAGTCACTGAAGCACAAAGTATTTACAGTTTGTAATCCGAAAAGCTCACAGAATTTGCGTTATGTAATACTTAACCCTTTAAAACCTGAGCAAATTAATTCGACTTCCTTTATAAACATGATAGAAAGCAAAGAGCTACTGAAGAAGACATGGCCCAAAAAATAGCAAGACATTTGTGAAGAAATTAAAATAAAATGATAAAGGTAACAAGAAAATTGCCTGAAAATGAACAAAAAAGAATAAGAGATAAAACAAAAACAAATAAGAAGATGACCTTCCCCTAAAAATGTTATAAAGCAGGTACAGGTGCTCTATAAATAGTGTGAAAGTATCAAAATGCTCAATTCACAGAGAAATGCATACCGTCTATATTCAGAATATGTGCCTTTAAATGAGCCGTCAGGACTCGTGATGTTGTGTTGTGTATGAGAATAATATGGGACCTTTAATACATCATCAGGCTGTAATTATAATTATTAAGATGTAACATCTCTGATTCTGACACTTCCTATGTGAACATCTAAAACCGTATGATCTGTCAGCAATAATTCAACCTGAAGGTGAACTGTTGGAGTCGGAGATCGGGAATGTGTTGTTGTCTCATGAATAAATAGACTGTGTTTTTTGGAGAGAGAAGAAGAGCCGGGTAGAGATATGTAAATCAGATTAATTTCAGCTTCCTGCTCCGAAGATGACCGTAGGTCAGACCGCTGGAACACACCAGCCCCGCTCCCGCACCTGGAGGGAAACACTTGTCACGTTCAGTCAGGCGTCTCTCTTCACTCCTTCTTTTCGTCTCATTAAATATTCATGAGACTCACCTGAGGCGCTGCAGAGCCCGCCTCCTGCCCTGAGCCGTGATGTCACACTGAGGTGACGGCGGTATTCCTGATGTGAGCGGGTCTCTGAGAGAGAAACGATACAACATGGTGGACGTCAGAGAGAATCTCACTGAAAGTGGAGATGTGACTGTGTGACAGCGGCTGACTGACAGCAGAGACTGCTTCACCTCCTCTGTCACAACTGATACTGTCATCACCTGAGCTGTCAGACCAGCGACAGGATCTGTCCTGCCAAAGATCTGTTAGCTCCAGATCTTCCAGATATGAAGATGAACCGTTTATATTGTTACTCTGATCCTAGATTCAGATGCTCCACCCACACAGGATGTGAACACCGCCAGATCAAGCCCCTCAGAAGTGAACCATGCTGTGATGAAAATTTTCCATAGTGGCCAAAAGTGGACTCACACTGTCAGGGTCTGTCACGTGATATCCACTGTAAATCAGTGGATAATGTGTTTTGAGAGTCATACCCCTTGCGAAATGACTCATTTCACTCTCTAGATTTAAGCCATCCAGTTCGATAACATTTTGAAAGTCTAAAAGAGCTACAAGATTACATCTTTTTAGACTGCTATTCAAGCTAGCAAAGCGCTGAAAAGGAAGTCAGTCACTCCTCTGGCAGAAGTCATCGGCTTTGGCACGACTGGCTGCACTCAGCAGCCGTAAATCATGAAGTGTTTTGCTTCATGCACCAATGAGCAGCTAGGAACGATATTTAAATTATTTATATTTAAAAAACAGGATTAAGGATCTTTTGAATGCGCATGGTTTCTGAATGCTGCTAATTGACTGTTTCAGTTTGTTGCCCGTTGCTTGTGTTTGAATTTTTATGCTGTTCATTTGAACTTTTGTCGTTTTGTTGTTTGTTCTTTTTATGTGAAATTCTTTGAAATGCTCTCTTGGAAAACTCCCTTGGAAAAGAGGTTCTGAATCTCAGTGGGACTATCCCTGGTTAAATAAAGGTTAATTAAATCAAAAAAATTAAAAATATTTTAGAATTTGATGTTCAAGGTCAAGGTGACCTTGCATCCATCTCATTCTTGTGAATGCAAAATCTCAAGATCTTGCGAAATTTTGGCACAAACGTCCACTTGGACTCAAGAATGAACAGATTTGAATTTGCTGATCGAAGTTCGAAGGTCAAGGTCACTGTAACCTCACAAACATGTTTTAGGCCTCAAAAATGCATTCGCTAATTATGACAAAATTACACACAGATGTCTAACAGGATATAATAACAAAAATTTAAACCTTTGAACTCGGAGAAAATTCCTTTGATTTCTCTGAAAAACATGGGAGAAAAGGCAATGTGCAACTTGACAAGGAGTGTACCGCAAATTGCAAGACATTTATAGATTTAGAAAAAGGAAAATTCTGGAAAATTTCCCATAGAACTATATTTGTAATTATCCTAGTTATACATTTTAAAAAAGTTGATAGAGTAATTATATTTTTAAACTTTTTGTGGGGGTCATTTCTCTATTGTTATTTTATTTTTTTTTTTGTATTCAAGTAATTTTATGTCCTTCTTGGTAATTTCTGCTT
This sequence comes from Plectropomus leopardus, assembly GCF_008729295.1. NCBI lineage: Eukaryota > Metazoa > Chordata > Actinopteri > Perciformes > Serranidae > Plectropomus > Plectropomus leopardus. The sequence goes on along the minus strand of NC_056482.1, from coordinate 2,814,839 downwards.
AGTTCGGGGTCATTTCCTCTTAAGTTGCTCATTGCCCATGTTTTGAGAGAAATCAAGCCAATTTAGATTAGATTGTTAATTATTAGATTTCATAATCAAAAGTGAATGCTATATTTTTCAGCATTATTCCATGATTTGCTTTCATATAGCATGAACATGATATCAAATATATCAAAGTAATATTGCCCAAATGAAATAGAAATCCAGTGTCATTATAAGACTCATTTATATGAGAGTTAAAGAAAAGAGCCAAATTATTTTAAAATTCTGTTTATTTGAGCTGAAAATATAATAAGTCCTTTTGTTTGGAGCAGCAGTGAGTGTTGGACTGAAGGTTTCTGAGCTGGAAAACATGCAAAACTACAACAACAGGCACTGACGTTCACTGTCAACCCTCATTTATTCACAAACGTCTTTATTTTTAACAAACAGACTCATCAGAGAGCAGAAGAGAAACAACAAGACGGCGAATATACCAATACAGCTCTCGTTCTCTCTCTCTCCCTCTCTGTGTGTGTTTGTGTGTGTGTGTGTGTGTGTGTGTGTGTGTGTGTGTGTGTGTGTGCTGAGGTGTGGGTGGAGGGGGTATTAGTCACCAGAAATGGCACAGAGCCTCTCTCTCTCTTTCAGTAAGTGGGTCACTCCATCTGGAGCAGAATATGGAAAAACAGCAACACAATGTTTTTTACCAAACAGTTTAACACGAGAAAACACTCGATTCTGTCAGTCTCAAGTCACCACCAAGGAAAAAACAGCCCAAACGTGAGCTGATCAGCTGCTTGGAGCATTTCTTACTCTTTTAATTGACTTTAGCCCTTTAATGTTTTTAATGTTTCCCATGTCTCCCATCCAGATACACTTGTCCTGAAACAAACACCAGCACTTCAAACACTGAGAGTTCATCTAAGTGAAGTTTTTGAAGGGTGTATTCATGGAAAGTCTGTTATTAAGAGATTTTTTTAAACTGCTTTTGTGCAGGTTTGCAGGGTTATTAATATGGAAAAAGTAGAGTCTATAAAATACAACCGCAGATCATTATCATGGGTATGTTTAATGCTTTTTTTAATCAAATGTTTCCATGCCTGTGAACTGAAAAAATAATGATATTAAAGTATTAGTAGTAAGTGAGTTTTTCCTCTTGACATTTGATCCAGCAGCTCTTTCAAAACATTTTTTTTAGTTTGACACAAAAAGCTTTAACTCAAGGTCCACTTACAGGTTCTCAAGCTTTCTTTCTCAAGGTGGAGAGTTTGTGCAGCTTGATCTTGGAATTTTTCCAAGGCCGAGAATAAACAGTTTTTCAGATGAGAATTGGTGAAAGGTTTGACTACGAGCCCAGAAAGCCTCACAGTATAACATTTACATTTTGTCTTTTATACTCATGATCTGTAAGACGTAGATGCAAAAGGGTTAATTTGTCTGGATTACATGGTGAATCATGGTTAATCTTCCAAGAGAGGCTACACTAGAATGTGAGGTACTATGTATCTCTCAAACGCTGCACAATAAAACATCCTTAACCCATGTGCCAGATGCTGGTATTGTTATTTTCTGCAAACCACTGATACCTTTGCATGTTATTATGTAGCAGATACATTAAAACTTAATGTTAGGCAAGGGATGCATGATAACATCAGCACCTCATCAGAACTGGCCGACATACTGATAATATTGGCACGTCATTAATATCAGCCAGTATGCTTTTTCTTATTTTGCACAATAGAATAATTTTACATACATTAAAAAGCATTGTATTTCATGTCTCTATTTGCCAGTGGACCGTCATAATAAGAGCATGCAGAATATGTTACTACAGAAAACACTTAATGATCATAAAAAATAGGTGAAAAAAGTGGATATATTGATATCGGTATTGGTTTTTGGTCAAATGAGTTGTTATATATCGGCGTGTCAGATATCAGCAAAAAATCCAATAGTGTGCATCCCTTTCTAAAGGAGAAAAAAAGTGTGTTTATTGGTAAAAGAAAATCATGTTTTGGCTCAAAAAAAAACCCTTTTATTAAATGTTTAAAAAACAACAAGGGAAAATGTCAAGAAAATCATATTGATAATGAACTCATTCATATTTCTAAAATTTAAAAAATGTTACTGGGATTTTTTTTTTAATTTCAGTACTTTCTTGGGGCCATTATTTTTTTGTTTGTTTGTTTGTTTGTTTTCTGCTCTTTTCTGCTTATTTTCAGGTAATATCTTCTAACTTTTTAGTAAATTCTTGCTAATTTATGGGCTATTTCTTTTAAAGTTGCTCGTCTTCCTCTTCCCATGTTTTTGAAAGAAATCAAGTCAGTTTGCTCATAAGTTTCTTCACTATTTCAACATAACAGGGGCGAGTAATTGATATACAAAGGGTCATTTAGGGAGTGGAGTATCCCTTTATGGCTCAGGTTTTTCCTCTGAGAGCAGCAGGTTTTCTGGCCTTACCTGTGTCTTAGACTGATAACAGTGTGACTGATCTGTCATTGAGGGATTGCCATAATTACTGTCATCAACAGAGGTGACTCAGTTTGACTCAATCCTCAACAACAAAACAGATGAGTCCAAACTTTTACTGGTTGAGTCCATCTGAAATATGAATAAATCTTTGAACTTTTAACCCTTTAAAACCTGAGCAAAATGGCTTGATTTTTAAAAATAAATAATAATTTAAAAAAAGTGGAAAGAAGACAATGAGCGACTATTATTAAAAATATAATAATAACAAAATTTAATCATCATATGAACATAAATATTTGTTTCTGTTAAATCTTTTTTTTTTTTTTTAAATTTCTTGAATTTCTTGCATTTCTTTTTGGGACTTTTTTGCCAAGTTGCTCATTGATTTTTCCCCTATGTTTTCTAAAGAAATTAAACCAATTTGATCAGGTTTCAAAGTTTTACCATGAAAGGCGACTGATACACAGGAAAAGAAAAAGGACATCAATTCAGGTTTCAATGTGTTTATCTCCAGTAAAATGTCGTATCTGTCACTAATCTCAATGATTTATTAGAAATTTCTCATTACATTTATGGAGATATTTAAAAAGTCAAAAGATCCACTAAGTGAAGTCATTGTGTTTGAATCATTTCGGTTTGACGTGTCTTTAAAATCCCCTGATGAGTGGGATTTCTCTCTTGGCTGAAATTGACACACTTTAATGTCATCAGATGGTGACACACTATCTGATCCAGCAATGTCTCACTTCAGTGTCTCATACCTGTGTCACTATAAGGGACAGGTTATCAAAAAGTGTTTATGGTATAAAGCAGTCAGTATACAAGATGCAAATGAAGAGTAATAATCATCTTAACAATGATATCACAAGTATTATATATTTATTTGCTGCTGTGATTAACAGGTAGTGTGAAGTATAAAGGAGCTTCTTCAGTTCTGCTGCTCTGAATCACTGAGAGAAATCACTTCATCCTGATGACTCATCCATGAGCTGAACAAGCAGAAGCCTCTGAGAATAAATAGATAGGTACAGTATATGGCCAAAAGTATGCGGACAACTGTTAACATCTTCTGGTGGATGTTTAGTAAATTTGGCCAGAGATAAGCTTCACTGTGACATTATAATATTATGCAAAAAAACTTTTCTGACCATTTTTCAACATAACTACATAACAAAGAAGAGAAGTGGTGACATTTTGTGAGATACTGAACTAGCGACACTAATCTTCGGTGTCCATCTCAGGGTTAGGGTTGTATAGATCTTCTCTGCTGTCAGGTTGAAGATGTGTGTGAAGCATCCTTGTTTTGCAACTTGTATCTTCTTTGCAGCAACATTCACATTTGAATGAATGTCTGCTGTCATGGCTTCATATGAGTCTGGGCAGACATGGATGGAAACTTTAACTGCAACTTGACTGGTTCAGATTACAACTGCAAAGTGGCAATTCTAGTTATTCAATGTTTTCGGTATAGTGTTTGATTAAATGTTTGTCAGTATAACTGTGATAAGTAAAAGAAAACTAGGAAACTTCCAAATAGGTGTTTGACGTACTTTTCAACCACAATAATTCAAAAATTCCAAATTTTCTCAACTTGAAACCAACATCTGTTTTACCATGGCAGTTTCTGAATCTACATTTTGATTGTTGAAATTTTAATCCTTTATGTGAAATTTTTACCACCCAGCAAAAATAAGTTAAGAAAAGTGCTCTTGTTACAACATGTGGCATCTGTGTTGTGAAAAAAACTGCAACTCTGATCTAACAAACAGCAGGCAAGTCACAGGTCATATTTCATATTCAGATATATTGACACAAACACCTTGATGCAGCACAACAGCGTAAAGGAAATAAACACACGTCTGTATAACAAAAGATATTCATAATAAATAGAGACATAAAGCGTTTGATCATATCAAACCGTTTGTACACACACATAATTTCGAAATATTCATAACAACCATTTTTATACATTTGTACAAAAATAGAATCATTAGAGACGTCAAAAGCACTGTTTAAGTTAAAAAAAATAAAGATTTGTCCAACGCTCACCAACATATTATGGAAAGTCTCTCATTTGTCAAACAGAAAACATGGAACTAACTGGAACAGTTATTATTTCATACTTGAGCGTTAATGTTCATTTAAAGTTCTGATGAGTAGTTTTGAAAGTAGCAGAGCTTTATATTGTTTGAAGCTAAAAAAGAAAATTATTTATTTTCCTTCTTTGCAGTTGTGTTTTTCTCTCTGACAGCTGCAATTTACAAACTCTAACATGATACAGAGCTGCTGACTAGACAGTAAATTCAAGACAAAACGGAGTCCAAAAATAGAAAGAGATCATTAGTCCCATGGTTCAAAAACATGTGAAAATATCAATCAACACACTGTATAAACAACAACACGTTTACCTTACATTTTCTTTTCTGGATTCATCATCATACCAAGATCTAAAAGGCCCAATTTGAAACTTGTAAATGAACACACAGCTTTAATTAACTAAGAAAATACCAAAATAAAATGTGCAGTTATCAAACAATGCACTCTCCAAGGGAAAACATACTGTTGAGTGTTTTAATTAATTCATGTGCAGTTGAAAAATCCTGTTCTCTGATTGGCTGGCAGATGTCTAATAAAAATCTTATACATGGACAAACATAGTTCAGGGTAACAGTTTAACCACTGATCTAAATCAGTTTTAGGTATACTAAACTGCAGGAAACCAGGGCTACAGTACTCTCCATTATGAATTGATGAACTTATAACATGTTTACACCTGGTATTAACATGCCTTAGATGATCCAACCACATGTGGACAGCGTTAAATACAAGTATAAAGCACCACCAAAATGCATTGAGATCCCATGATTCAACCATTTGCTGAGGTGGTCTGGGACACATTTGAAGATGTCTTTCATTGTTTGAATACTAATGCATCCTGATACCTCCCCAACAAGCACATAATGGAAAAAATACATAATCAGTGCAGGACAAGGTGGTGTTTTCGTGACAGCATGCAGTGATCCAAAACTTGCCCATTTTACAGTGGGGTGGACAAAGTAGCCATCCATTGTTTTGCCCTTTGGAAAAAGACATAGAATTCCAGGTGTGAATGAAACAGGTCCTCCTTTACTCCTCTTCCAAATGCAGTTTTCCTAAAGTACAGTTTAACTCACTAAATAAAGGCTTTAGACTGCTTTTACATTGCCAGTAGAATAGAGCTGTGTACACAGCTCTGCAGCAGATGGGTGTGCCTCTCTATGAGTGTGTGTTGTTTTTTTTTTTTTTTTCGTGTTTCACGTTCAGCATCACAGACAGGCTGGAGAACAGATTAATAACAAGTTGAAAGCAGCACAGAGGCCTGTGAAAACTTAAGCTGGTTACTTCTCTTCATATATCTATTACTTATTCAGTCTTTCAAATTCAAATTTGATGCAAACTTTTGATTATTGACAATTATTGACAGAGATGGATGGTATTTCGCACATGTGCTTCATTGCATCTCGCTGATAAAGGGGCTAAAATCAGTACATACCTGTGTAGAGTCAATTGACGTGGGTGCGAATACAGATTGTTACCTTAAAGTGCCAGATAATAGCAGGTTTTAGAGGGTGTTTTGTGCAGTGCAAAAGCAGCTCTAGATACCTATACAACATATTCAAGGACCTCAGGAACCTATCCTTCTACTACCTTCTCAGATAGCTCAGGAAACCCCTTAAGTACCTCTACAGTCTCCCTGAGGTCCTCCTCAACTTCTTTAAGGACCTCTGCTAGCTTCTTCAGGACCTAAGAAACTGCAGCTAGAAGTGGATTATCCTTCATATACATTTTGTTTACATTAAGGATTAAAAATTGGGCCTTCGGGACTGAACAACAACATAGTTAGACATAACAAGTCAAAATTATGCAATAAAGATTAAAATTCTGAGGATTTCAATCAAATTATCAAAAATGAGTTGAGTATGTCAACATAGCAGGTCAAATTATGCTAAATGAGATTATACAAGAGCATTTTCACTTTCATCATGCCATACTTTTTTGTCTTTTTCTGGCAGAAATGGCCTTCCATTAAAAATTGCAAACTAATTATCAAAATGATAAATATTCAACAGTCATATCTTATCCACCATACTGTTATGAAATTAGAATAAAGAAGTTAAGGTTATCTGACATTTTTCATGTCAGTAATATTTCTGTTGTTGCAGAAAATATCAGTGTAAACAATCAGTCAAATACATGTCAACTTCCTTTAAACAAAAACAGCTGTGAAAGTGAAGTTCTCCCTCCATATCAGGATTTTACTCCACTAATTGAAAAGTTAAATCAAACTGAGATATTCAAACCATATACAGACCTCTTGACTGACAGGTCTTAAGTTAAGCATTCCCTTCAATCCTGATTCTTAAAAGATCCAGAAAATGTGAGGACCATTTCCACCGTCCAACAATAACACCAAAAAAACAAAAACAAACAACCAGCCAGCTCGAAAAACAACAAACTTTTCTGATCAATCAAAACGCAGCTTAAAGGTTTTTGTTTTGTTTTGTTTTTTAACTTCCAGCAATAACAGATGAAGAAAACACAGAAACACAGTTCAAAACAGTCACTGGATTATTACCAACCACATCTGTTAGTAATTAGTAATCAGATTACATACATCTATTACAGTAACCATGAAGAGTTACTGTAAAAACAAAGATATGGAGTGTTGGTCCCATAGCTGTGAGAGCACACCGTGGGACTGTAGTAAAAACAGTAACAGACTGTCTCCTTGCCACTCTTTTGATAACTGATTATTGTAAATTATGAAAAGAAAATTCAAATTGCAGTCCCCTCTCTGTAATTAAAGTAATCTGATTACTTGACACTGTTTTTTAAATACGAATTACATCAGTATTTATTATTTGAGCATTTGCTCCTTATCAGCAATCTTCGCAACTCTGTTTCAAAATAAAAGCTCATCTTCACACTGTAAAAAAAATTCATTTTAACATGTCAAATATTCAAACAATGTTTTTATCATAATCCCCCAAAAAGTCAGTGATGGAAAACAAATTCCACTGTTTTTATTTGCTGAGATGGAATGACATCAGTCAGTAAACTGAAATCACCTTTTCGTCGCTTTAGATTTAATTTGCCACCATCTCCTCTGAAAAAAAAATCGACATCAAAATTCAAATTGTCAAATTTGAATTTTGCTCTTGACAGGGATTTATCCCTTCCTCTGTCTCCTCTTTCTCCTCTAAGCTCCGCCCCCTGTGACTGGATGACAGACAGCGGTTTACGGGGCTACACGGATCCTGTTAAGCATCCGTCTGTCCTGACGCCTCTCTCTCTGCTCGCTCCAACTGAGGGTGCGAGCAAAATGGCAAAATCGTCAAAGTAAACCCTCGGTGCCTCAGCTTGTGCTCATTTTGCGGGTGTCCACCTCTCCTCAGCAGCTGGAGTCCTCGCTGCCGGTGCCTCCCCCTCCTCCTCCAGACTTGGCGGCACCTGAGCCGACGGCAATCTGACAGCCATTGGTAACATGACTCATGACCTTCTGTTTGAGCTGCGCGACCTGCTCCCGCAGCATGGCAGCGGTGGAGGCCAGGTCCGAGTTCTGGTTCTTCAGGACCTTGACCTTCTCCTCCAACCGCGAGATTCGCTCCAGCTTCCGCTTGCGGCACTTGGACGCAGCAATGCGGTTGCGTAGCTTTTTGCGCTCTGCTTTGATCCGCTCCTGTGTCTCCAGGTCAATTGGGGAAAGGGAGGGCGGGGATGTGGGGTCACCAGATGGGTGAGGCACCTCTGGGACGGTCTGTGGAGCATCCAGGCCTCGGGCGTGGGGTTGAGAGGCTCCACTGTTGCCATGGCTAGAGCTGCTACCGTATGCCATTTGCCCCCCGGGGTATGTCATCTGGCCTGGGTTGTAGCTGCTGAGGTTGGTGTAGACGGGCATGTCTCCACCAGACATCAGGTTCCTCTGGTAGGACGTCTGCAGTGAAACGGTGGAGGATGAGGACGGGGACATGGGGCCACCTCCCACCAGCTGGTTTTGCTTGTGAAGGTCGGCGAGCGCTTTGACAAAACCATCCGCAAACCCTTCTTGCTCGTTGGTGGCCTGGTTTCGGTACAGGAAAGCATTGGTGGAGTTTGACACAGGGCTGGTGGTAACCAGTCCCTGGTTTGACTGGATGATCAGGTGCTCCAAGTCAGGGGACGCCAGCTTCAGTAGGTTCATGTCTGCCGAGGACACTGCTGACGTCATCAGGGAGGTGTTGCCGGTAAGCCCCAGGTTGCTGTGGTTCCCGCCTCTACCTCCTGCCACACCACCGCCGGGGAAGTGATGACTCCCCACTGCTGACATGGCCTTCTTACTCATCAGCATCTTGTTTCCGGGGTAACGCTCATATTCAGCAACCTGGCTGAAGCCTGGGACGGCGGGGGAGTCGTCGTGGTAGAAAGGAGTCTCCATCTTGGCCGTCATTGACAAAGAGGTGTCTCAGAGGATATCTTCATAATCAGATTAACCTGGATATCAGAGGGGATTGAAACGTTCCACTGACGTCTGCGGCTGGAGGATGAAGGCAGGACGAAGAGAAGAAGAAGAAGAGATGAGGAGAGAAGAAGAAGAGGAAGATGTGTGCCTGCAGGAAAACCAAACAAGGCTATGAGAGAAGGAGGACGAAGAGGACTGAAAGATTACTGAGGTGTAAACCTGGAGGTGGTGCTGACACTACTGATGCTAACGATGAATATATCTGTGTGTGTGTGTGTGTGTGTGTGTGTGTGTGTGTGTGTGTATTTCTGTACATGTTCTGTGTTATTTACAGTCTGAGGTGAGACTGAAGACAATAAAACTGTGTTGTTACACTGTTATCTCTCTATCTCGATCAGCTGAATTTGGTCCTTAAATGAGAGAGGAGAGGATAAAGGGTTAAAAGTTCTGTAAAAAAGCATTAAGTGGACCTTGAGTGCTGCCATTCACAAAGTCAGGAATTAACTTTTGAGCTCAAGGATCTTTATGCTTCAATGTCTTTACACTGTTCATATTCTCATTCATGCATTCTAGAGTTTTATTCCAGCAAAGTATTTTTCATCATCTATTATATGAAATAATTACCAACTTTTCTCTTCAGTAAACAGATGAATGAACTCGTGTTTCTGATGGTCTGTAAAGACCATTTATTTTCATTTTGACAAGTACTGGGTTCTGTGTTTAGATTATTCTGTACTGACACTACCTGAAACTTAGCCTTGCATCTGTGATAGCTTTGTAGTAGTTTAGCTTAGCCTTGTATCTGTGATAGCCATGTGGTACTGTCATTACCTGGAGCTTGCATAAACGGAGCCTGGGTCTGTTGAAGGTGGCAGGGCTATTTGGACTGCATAGGAGCAGTGAGAGCTGGCACTAGAGGAGTGGCTTTGGGAGTTCACTGCCTAGCCTCCTGGAGGTGTTGTGGGACCAACTAGGTGAAACACTGATGAAAGGAGGTTCCCACCTGATGACCCCAAAGATGTGTTAGTCTTCACTGCCTCTCTCTGACCTTTCTATTACTGCTCTATGGCCTTTATATTTAAGCTATAATTGCTGATTAGTGACCCTAGGTTCTTCATTGAGTGCTTATCCTTTTCTGGAGCACAAGTTTCTTGTGTTTTAGTTGAACTGTATTCATTGGATTGGACAAAAAAAAGTAACAAACAAAAACACACATAATAAAGTATCCTAATAAAAATGCTTATAATTAATGAGTGCATTTACAGTGGACATTCACCATTGCAATATATATATATTTTCTGATCAAGTTAAGCTATTCCAGTGGGTTTTTATTTCAAAGTTGTTGAATACTGCCAATTTGTGAGTGACTTCTGCATAAGATACCAACCAAAAACGGTATGAGACAGCAGTGTGAGACACTGCCAGGTGGCGTCAGTTTGTAACGCAGCCAGACAGAACCTTTCGTGGTGTTATGATATGCCGCTGCTGGATGGCGTCAGGTTGCAACACTGCTGGTAATGATGTTTTATAAGAAGTGTGCAGGTCCTGGTGGTAGGGACAGTTTATGGCTCCAACAAACCCTGGATTTTCACCTGGGAGACTGGTGTTTGCTTCCCATATGAATGTAGAGCCAAACCACGATGTTTATTTCTTAACCTGACCATGTGCCTTTGTTTTCGTCCCAGCGTTAGTTGCCATGTGCTTTTTTGCCTAATTCAAATCATGTGCATGTGTTGACATCCCCATTGGTTGCAGCATCTTGGAATGTCAACAGCAAATGCAGGAGGATAACTGGAATGTAATATGTAGACACAAACAACCACTACCAAAGCATTTTTAGGATGCATTCAGTAGCTTTATAAATCCTAAAAATGTAAATTAATCAGTCACCTAGGTCTAAAATTGACCCACACAGGCCTCAAAGCCCGGTTTCCTGTGTGATACTCCTGTGCTTGACCAGTTCATCCCTCTCATCTTACTGCCTCTATGGACTGTGATGCTCTTTATACTACCTCACCTGACTTTCTGGCAGAACATCTGTGAGTTTTTTCTTGCAAATGTACCTCTTTAATTTCAGAGAATATCTAAGCCCTAACCAAGACCTCTTTGTCCTAATCCTAACCACCTCCGTCTTAGACACACCGATCACAGTATGCAGTGACAAGTGAGAAGTTGACAGTACGTATTTAAAAACTTTTTTGACAAGAGCTCTGATTCTGATTCCATTAGGATCCCTTAAATTAGTTTTCAATGAATTGTGACTCAATACAGATTTAAAGTTGAAAAATGAACATTTGTAGGTGTGTGGTATGTCATATAGTTCATAAATACCTGTGTAAATATAGAAAGGATCATGTTATGATGTTAAAAACATTGCAATGTGTTTATGTCATTATTATGTACAGCAGCAACACACTGCTGAGCTATAAAGCATACTTGCTACTCTGCTGCTGCCTGCTGTGGAGGGTCGGTTCCAAAACGGGAGCGTTTTTTTGTAGTGTGGAAGAGCTTTGGTAAGAATAGGTTCTTGAGTTTTATCTTAACACAATTAGTGCCATGTGTACGCTGAAAGGGTTTTTAACTTCTGTCCAGATTGGCTGCAGAGAGAGGTTCTTTTTTAAGTAATACCAAGTCCCTCTTTGTGTTTCATAGGACTGTGTCACTGCCACATGAGATGGATAGTCACATAAAGAGGGAATTTTTTTACTAAAACTGCTATAACGTTGGATGATATCCACTTTTTTAGTCTAACTCATTATTAGACTAAACTTTGAAGTGTGTTTTCGTACAGGACGACAAATACAGATTTTATTCCCCTTTCCCTTCCACTGAAATTGCTCTAAGAACTAATCCGTAGTAGTGTCGGTATAGACAGGAAACACAATTACAGTGACCAAAAAGGGGTTCAATGTTTAATTGGGGATGTAGTTATTGTTTCAAGATAGACTTGTTAAGGCTACAATACGTCATTTTTATAAAATTAACTTTTTGTCATATTTGTGGAAATAGTCACTATGTCCTGACAGTAGTACACAATGTAGTCGGTGAATAAAGCAAGTTCCTCCACCTCGTTGTGGTGCTTCTATCGGCAATTGAAATAATCCACCGTTGCTGTGAGAAAACAACCAGTCAGAGCTGAGGAGTCTCTAACACAGCTGTTACTCATGTCAATGACTGCTCATGAACTGTGGTCAAACTGTCAAAAGTATGAGAGTGTTTGCTCCGGCCAGTGGGTCGTGCTTATGAGTTGGCTCTACCATTTTCAATATGGCAGCCAGGTCACAAAATCTCTCATATTACATCTAAACAGTACACTGCCTCGTTTGACAGTATCCTTAGCTCTGATTGGTTGTTTTTAGGGCTGTCAGCATTAACAAGTTAATCGCAGCAATCACTGCAATTACACGGCAACAGAGAGGGTGGTGTTTTCAAAAGATGACACTCTGGAACCTGGTTTCAAAAGTTTGAGTTTTTGAGCTCCCAAAACACTATTAAAGTGTGAACAAACGGCCAAACCGCAACAAAAGTTTAATGTTTCATGTAAGAGTTATTTCTGCTTAAACAGCCTCTCAGTGATATTCTTAGATGGGCATGTTGTGACCAGTCATTGTCTTTGGGAGTAATAGTTTCACACATACAGGACCTGTTTGAATCAGAGAAAGCGGCTAAACTGGAACTGCTGAAAAGTGCCAATACTGTCGCATTAACCAGGGATCACTGATGAGTGAGTAATCAAATTGATCTCAGATAAACTACACATCATACTGACACTGATTGGACAGTGCACTCCTGTTTTAGCCTTTTGCCATGGTTTCTAGACCACACGACTGCAGCAGCAGCGCAGCACTGATCTGAAATAAAAGAGTCTTTGAGAAAAAATTTCTTTGCATTCATTTGATTTTTAATCAAGATACTGGTAAGAATTGCTTTACCTTGTTAATATGGACTTCGAATGTGTTTCTAAATGCAAAATAATGCACTTTAAAACATAAGATTAAAATGTGATTTATAGTGATAAACTAATGAAATTTAGCAAGTAATCCCAATTTTAAAAAATGATTTTTCCGCAGCCCTGTTTACTTTTTCAGCTGCAGGTGATTCTTGCAAATAACATTAGAAAAGCAGACCATCTGTCTCGTGCTACTGTGTGGATGTTGTGACGGTTTCAGCAAATATGTCAGTAAGTTATTTTTTTATAAAAGTCACCAAATGTAGCTTTAATTTGAGGATTTACCCTTCAAAACTTGAGCAATCTGGCCATTTTTTCTTTTCAAAATCATGGGAAAAGGCAATGAGAAGCTTAGATCACCCAAAAAATTGTCAAAAAAAACTTTAAAAATACAAGAAAGTTCACTCAAAATTAGACAAAATACAAAGCAAAACATTTAAAAAATAAAATTAAAAAAAATTTGAAAAACAAACAAACAAACAAGCAAGGAAATGACTATTGTTTTTTTCTAAATCCAGCTTAAAAAAAAGGAACCCAATTTGGTCAAGGTTCGAAGTTGAATGCTGAATGCTGCACAAGAAAAGTGATGCCGATCCAGGTTTCAGAGGCTTAAAGACTACATCACTCCACAAAGTCAACATACTACATCTTATCAGTCTGACTCAGCTCGGGTCGACCGTCACAGAGCACAATCACTTCCTGAGCAAAAAAGGGAAACTCCTCTGTATAAGTTTTTATGGAAAATTTGAGACAGATGGATCATGTCTGGTATTTAGGAGGAAATATATGATAAGCATTTTCAACACTATCTGCCAAACACCAGATTAACATTAACAAACCTGTTTTATCAGTGATCAGTGAGTTATTTCCAAGAAGAGCCACAACTCTGACGCTCCCCCTGAGCACTCCGTATCCACCATCTAACACAGACACAACGCAGGAGCTGCCTGTATACATCTGAAAACACCAGCTGAAAAATTACATTTTATATAACTTTTTTTTCCTCAAATTGCCATAATTATATTTATTGCTGAAATATCTTGCAATGTAAGGATATTATTATAAATCCATATTTACCACCACAGTCAGTGCTCTCTGGTGGACAAACTATGTACTGTCAACACTGTTTCGGCATGACCTCCAACATATCAACATGTCTTACATATCAGCCAACACATACATCACCTCTGACACAATATGTGTGCAATAACCCAAAATCAGCTGACAATCTTTATATCTCAATTCTGTTCTATACTTTAACTTTTACTTTCTACTTTACAATTCTACTTCACACCTCAGCCAACGGGACTTTCTACTACATTTATCTGATTGCTGGAGTTACTTTCCTTGCAAATTAAGATTTTATAAATAAAATGAATAATTATTAATGATAATAACAATATGATAAATTGTTATAAATTTAACAACCTAACAATGTGTTCATAGCAGCACAACCTAAAACAGCTACAACATTAAAACTCTGCTAACATGTTGATCCCATAATAATGATAATAATAATAATAATAATAATAATAATAATAATAATAATAATGACAATATTAATAATTATGAATAATGATTTCAAATAATACACAAGTTAAGTATTAACTTTTCAGGGCAAAGCTCATTTTTAATGAACGGGTTGGATATGAATAGCATCATTCTTGTTATTGCTGTTTGAATCAATAATTAATAATTAGTGATGGAGAGACTAAATAAAGAGTCAGACAGTAAAAACGGTAACACATGTCGGCAATCAAGCTGTTCCAGTCTAATCTAACTCTAAATCTGTCAGCACGCGCTCTAAACACGTTAAAGTTCCTGGTAACAGCCGTTAACTTCAGACCGGGAGAAGCGCGCGAGGCAGCGCTGGTGGATCAATACAATAATGTAACGACCCAAAAACATCGTTGATGGATCCATCTGGTGTTAAAATATCACACAGAGGCTGGATGTTAATAATAAAATATTAATGAGTGATAATAATGTTAATACTCACAGAGAGAAGCAGAGAGCTGCTGAAGCATCCGAGAGCAGACAGAGTGAGTCACTCCCTCCCTCTCTCCCTCTCTCCCTCTCTCTCTCTATCATAAGGTGAGTCACACTGACATTGCCCGTTCATTAGCGTATTAACACGTCCCTAATGAAGTCATTTATTTACAGGACCATGTTTGAAACATGATATTTTATATTTGGTTTTATAATTTGCCTGGAATTACTTAAGTATATTTAAATATGACCATTTAATTCCGGTAAATGACCTAACTGGGGTCACTGAAACTCAAAACAGCTCAACTGAAAATACTATGAGCACATAATGATAATAACAAGGGACTGTGCGAAAAGGATTGCGGTGGAGATGAAAAGCGTAGCATTATTAGTATTTTCTTTCTGGGTAGTCTGCTTGCAAAAAGTAATAAAACACTATCTATTGGTACAATTAATTAAGGTGCATAAAGATTTTGAGATGGAAAACTAAAATTTGAACCCCATTTTTTTCAGTGGAATAATAATTACACAATAAAAAGGCTATTTTGTAACCTAAAAAGAAAAAAACATCAAAACAACTGTCCAGGCTGCCATACAATTTTAAGCTTACTAAATTTGAGTAGACAAGTTTAGGTCATTTTTTAATGATTTGACTCATATTAAATTCAGTCAACTTAAAAAATTT